>NC_041387.1:45307763-45355258 GCF_002162155.2 Triticum dicoccoides
CCACAGTTGGAAGATCTGAGTGAGATTGTCGAGAGCAGTTACCCATATTTGGGTTGTGAGGGTTCTCCGTATGGAAGTTCATTTTATTTAGGGTTCATTTATGCCTAATACCTTGAGTTGATAATTGACTTCTATCATGCTATGCCCTTCTTCAGTCATATGTAGGGGCGTCAAAATTTCTTGTGGCAGTCCTGACTGTTCAATAGATTCTGCACTTCTTAGATACAATTCTTCCAAGCAGTTCTCTATAAAGCTGAGCTGGCCAATCGGCAGGACCTTGTATATCTTTACAGCATGGAGATCATAAACCATGTTTTTCACCAACAGGATGGAAAGAAACAAAAAGAAGCTGTTGTCTGTTAATATTCTTTTACATTACATAAGATTCTTAAGGGTGAAGGTGTTGTGCAAAGCACACTGTTAGAGCCGCATCAATCATTAGCTGTCTAACCTAGCGGAGTGTCATATGAATCAGACCCAGGAGAGAGTGCCTTGACCCATGCCACCATCCCTGCTTTAAGGAAGACCATTTTCTGTACTGCAATCGATTATAATTTGTCAACATCGTGATCATCGTGGCCCTCTTCTAGTAGTTCCATATCCTTAGAGTACTACAGTGCTCTAGCTATTTTACACACTGGTGTTCTTCTAATGTAGGCATTGCCATGTCTGGTGTATGTTCCCAGATAATTTTGCCCTGCTCCTTAGGCCCTTGTACAATGGGGAACGCTTATGTACAGGTGCTTAAGGAGAGAGAGTATGCTCGCTTCCTAGAAAAAATTGGCACCTACAATGGGCAGTGCCTCGTACAGGTGCTTAGGCTGGATTAATACATGTGATTAAGGAGAGGGAGTTTGTTTGTTTTACCATCAAAAGGCTGAAGCATCGGTGCCAACCGGAAGCAAACTTTGGCTTCCGCTGCTTCTCTGAAGCACCTGGTCAAGTGCCCAGGAGCAAAAAAAACCGTTTTTTTTTCCTTGAAGCACCTGTGGACGCACCTGCATTGTACAGGGCCTTATCATGCTTGTGGACCACTCCATGCATATTGGGATAATTTCAGATAGCTTATGATTTTACTTCATTAGCAAGTCAGCTTTAATGTGTTTTTGGGTGGATTATTAAACATATTACAATAACACCTATGTTTGTAGTGGCATCTAAAAATAAATAGAAACATCAACTGGTCTTGTTTCAGTGAGTATCTAGCACCCTACCTTGATGAACTTATCACAGGATAACGGCTCACATATTGTTCATTTATGCAGAGGCTCTGGAATTTTTCAGCTGGGAAGTTTTTGAAGACATACACTGGCCATGTGAACACAAAATACTGCATTCCGGCAGCATTTTCGATCACCAACGGCAAGTACATTGTGAGTGGCTCGGAAGACAAGTGTGTCTACATGTGGGATCTTCAGTCAAGGAAGATTGTGCAGAAACTGGAAGGGCATACTGACACGGTCATTGCCGTGTCATGCCACCCTAAGGAGAACATGATTGCATCAGGAGCTCTTGACAACGACAAGACGGTGAAAGTCTGGGTTCAAAAGGACGGAGATCAACGAGATGCGTAAGCCAGCTTATTATTTTCTTGGTTGTCATGTGACCTCACTGATGATGGTAGCCAGGTAAGCTACTTGGCTCCCTGAGTAATTATAGATTGCTGCAGTGGAGAATGCGATGCTCCTGGGCTGTGTATTTTCGTCTTGTGTTGCCTTCTTCGCTGCTGTGCGATTTGTAGTGAAATTAAACTGTTCCAGAGAGCCGTTAATGGGATGGTTGTATGGAAGGCTGGACAGATGCAAATGCTTAAACTTTGTTTAACTGGGAAAAACAATGTTTGAAGTTCATTTCAGTCCTTTAGACGATGCCATCATGGGTATAACTTCATTGGAGTACAGCAGAGTGCATAATACTCTGTTGGGCTGGCAAAAATGAGTGGGCTTTCATGTTGAATAGTTTACTAGGCTGACTTGGGCTTATATATGAATCTGTGCAGAAAAATAGCCAGTGAATCCGCTGAATCGTCTTCTAGATGATGGCAATGTTTTCTAAAGAAAAAGAGAGATTGTGTCATTGTTCTTGCAAGTTGCAAGTAACTTGGTTTGATGGCAACGAGTTGGATGGTCCATAGAGCTAGAGGAAGCTAGAGCAGGGCCGCTTTCAGATAACTAGATAACGTTGTCGGGTTTCCTCTAAAAAAAACTGTCCTTTGTGATGCATCCATATAAACTTTTTAAACTGTAAACTGAAATTAATTTTACCTTGATAAAATAGCTATTCTTGCCAAGCACATCTAATATCTTAATAGGCAAAACATGCCAATCGTCCTGTCATCTCACTGTACACAACGAGTGGAGGGAATTATTGGCATGAGACGCGTAACCATAAACAACACACACCCAAACATCAGGAGGATAGCAATTCTATACGCATCTCAACTCTCTTTCTGACCAATTCCACTTGGTTTAACCCCGTAATCAACTCATTCTTCCACGTTCATCACATTTGCTGCCCACAACTCGTCATCCAGCTAAGCCACTTGTCTTGACCCCGCTGTAACCTAATCTCTGACGTGATCGCTGTCCATTTCACGGCGACGACTTGGCATTCTTCTCGAGCGGGAATCCAGCTAGATATCGTCGAGGCTTTCGTTCGCGCCTTTTGTCGCGACGCTAATTTGCTAAATTGTTTTCAAGTTTTGTATGCGGTGTCGCCTTTCCATCCTCAGCAAGCAACGGTGATTGGCATTGCTTAGCTAGCCAACCATATGCATGTGCCGCATACAAAAACTAGTGGTTATCGCCAGTTATTTACTCGCCATGTGCCATAATGAAAATGAGCTCGTGTGTGCATCCCATATCTATCTGTGAAGGGTTATCTTCTTGTTTTTGTTTGTCTTTCAAGTCGCTGAATTCGCGTTGTATGTGTCCGTGTGCTTTGACTTTTGACCAACCGCCGCCCTCCCGCAAGTTGCCTGTCTTCCAAAGCATCTATCTAGCTAGCTAGCTTAAATATTTATACAAATTGGATAATATACAAATTAGCAAATTGTCGAACAATGGGTGTTCAGTAGATATAGAATATTCCTAGATAATTTGGGATTGAACTGTGGATGTGCCCGCTAGCTTCGGGTGGTTTGACTTCCATTTTTGGATAGGCTCTTACCAACGAAGATTTGTAAAAAAAGAACATTTGTGTGGGGGAACTATGATTTGTATTTAAAATGAAAGGAAGATAAGGACAGTGGAAGTTACTTGATATTCCTGCCGATTTTTATTTGTCCAAGCCAAAAAGTGACTGCAAAAGAGTGCACCACAAAGGGCAAAATGCTTGGTGCTTCTCTGCTTGGCTCGCAAGGTGGGGTGGGGGCATTTTTTGATCTGTGCATTACATATGTAGAGTTATGGTTTGGCCCTCTGGCATTTTCTTGGATCTGTACAGTGCAGCTCCCCACAGTTAAATCAAATCTGCTGTTTCAGACAGAGCAGTCGATGCACAGCGATCCCTGAGCTCCACTTGGGAATCAGGATATGATACGCCGTGCACTGCACCAGTAGCCTCTTTTGTAGAAGTATAAAATAAAATAATGTACATGCCAAGTGGTGAGTAAGCCACATCAGACGTGAAGCGACTTCCTTTGCCTTTGGCTGCATGCATGGGACCTTCCTCCAACAGTCCAACTGGACGGGCGATATATGTTTCTACTCCCTCCGTTCCTAAATATAAGTCTTTGAGAGATTCCACTATGCACCACATACGGATGTATATAGATGCATTTTACAGTGTAGATTCACTCATTTTGCTCCGTATGTAATCCATAGTGAAATCTCTACAAAGACTTATATTTAGGAACGGAGGGAGTATATAATTTTTGTCCTAGTGATGCTTCATGTCTCACTCAACTGGCGCAAATTGCCATGTTCACGTACGTACGCCACTGCCATCCAGAGACGAATACAGCACAGATCATGCTTGAAACCTGCTAGTTTCCCCACTGCATTCCTATGTGAACGGAGCTGTTTCCAAGTGCGTGGGCGGAGTCGCAACCCACCCAGGTTCTGGTTTTGGTACAAATGTTTGCATTTTGCCGAATTTATTCCAGGCTTTTCGGCGGTGCTCTTTCACGGGGAGACGATTATTTCCTCGACTACGCGACGCATGTGGTGACTTTGCCAATCTTAAGATTTGCTTGCTCGGTCTATCGTGGTTGAGTGTTCATGCATGTATGTGGGTGTATGTGTCTGTATTGTGTTTGGCAGAAGAAGACTTTTGTCAAACGGATCCCAAGGAAAAAAAATATGTGAAAGGAAAACTTGTTAGGCAAACGGATCTGTCATACTGTACTTGAATGCCAACCAAAGATGAATCACTCATTTGCTTCACTAGGTCCCAACGATTTCTTCATTTGTTGCCCATGAGGGAGGACGGGCAGGGGAGTAGGGGACACCGCCATGCGCCACCCATCATTCTCAGGTGTCCTGTTTTCAGTTTTCCATTTTTGGTGATCCAAGCGTTAGGTGACTACAGTGTCGACTCAACACCGACGACTGATCCATGCACACCACAGCACACTCGTGAGGCCATGCGCGCGTGACGTGTGCGAGTGAGAAATCGGGGCAGACCGACGACCATCCATCTCGATCAGGCGAGGCTAGGAGGGTCCTGCCGCCCCGGCCCCGGCCCCGGCCTGCCGCTGTTCATACGAGCACAGCGACCTTGCACATAGCGGCTTGCCTGTCACGTCCACATTCCGGCGTGTCACCGGCTCACCGGCCGCCCGGCCGTCGAGCTTGACATGTCTCGCTCGAATGGCTAGAGCGAGCAATCGGGTCCATGTTTCCTGCTGCATGGACCGCCGATCGATGCCGACACCGCCCTGTTATCCCTGGTCCAGTCGTCCGGAGATAGCGCCATGGACCGATCGGGACGGCCAGGGCCAGCGTCTGCGCTTCGGCCGGGGATCGATCGGGGTCGACGAGTGCACGACGATGCTTGATCTTGATGTGTTTCTGCCCCGCTGTAGCTGGGATCCGAGGCAGCGCCGTGGATACTTCCCCTCTGGACGGCGAGCGGGGTCCGAATCTGACCTTCGAGCCCGTGAGTGTTGAGTGGCACAGTGCGTGCGTGCCTGCGTACGTGTGGATGCACGGGGTGCCGCGCCCCCGAGCCCGACAGCGGCATGACGGCGCACGCGGGCGGCGGCATGGGGGTTGGGAGCTTGGGCTGGGCCCCTCCCTCTGCCTCTGCCTCTAGGTTGGTGAAAATGTGCATGGCTTCAATAGTACTAGTACAGTACAGTAACACTGAACCAAGCGTTACGTTATTCGTTAGCACGATCGAGATCGACGTGTGTGCTGCGGGCGCCGGGCATTGGTTCTCTGCTCTCTGGCCTTCTCGTGTGCAAGTAAATCTGAACTTCTGAAGACAAATCTCTAGTCTGACGATAAGAGCACAAAATCACTTGTACGGTGAGAGAGTTACTAAGAAAGATGCAGACGGTAAGATTCTAATTTCAGCCGTTCTTGGACTTTGGCGATTTTCTCTGCCGTCAGGTGTCGGCTGCTTGCCCTCACTGACATTTCGATCTCCTTGTTCCCGTCAGTCATCGAGCGTGTTTTTTTCTTTCTCTTTTTGGCAGCCCCGTCACTGAATCGTAGTCCTCTAGATGCACAATCGCTGCTGCCAGTTACCACCACCAAATCGAATCAAATCAGACAGTGGTCGATGGATCAGCGTCTCCCCCGTTGTAGATAATGTCGATTAATTGGACTGTGCACGGGGTGCCAGCCTCCCTCTTGCCGAGGCCTGATGCCACCGTATCCCTTGGCGGCCGTGTAGTGTAGCTTGTGTGTCGCTCATTCTCCAAGATGACTGCATACTCCGACGTCTATGCATATGCATGGTAGATGCACGCCCTTTCTACGCACATGCATGGTAGATGCACGCCCTTTCTACGCATATGGTAGATACCCGGGAAAAAAAACTTGTCAGGTATTCATGGAACTGATGAACATAACACTTCACTCCCCTGGCCTCCTGCGTGTCACCCCTCTTACCTCGCTGCCACTTGTAGTGGTCTTAGGTTTATTCACATTAATATTTACTCCGTATTTTTCAAGAAGTCAAAAAATTGCCACATTAGCATTTCCTCTCACCATCTTTTCTTTGGACCGTAAAATTTTCTTTAAGATGTTTTTTTTTTAAATGGAGGAGGATCCCCGGCCTCTGCATCTGGAAGATGCATGCGGTCACTTTATTAATTATTCACACAAGACCTTACAAAGACATATAACAGTAAGACTAAAGCCACCGTCTAGGCAACATCTGTCGCTACTCATATCCAGTTGATGAAAGGATGCTGATAGTCTGGGCATAATACCAAACAGACCTCACAGCCAAACCTAAACATCTAAGACCCGAGGTCCCAACCAGGACGTCTGCCGGGTATGGGGCACCTATCAGTCCGGCGCATTCCTCAACCAGGACGCTTGCCGGGTATGGGGCACCTACCAGTCCGGCGCATTCCTCAACCAGGACGCCTGCCGGGTATGAGGTCGCCGCAGCCACCTGCCACCAATCCATCTTCAGAGTTGTACTGTTGCATCTACCGTGCCAGGTCTCTCTGCCATCGACGCCACCACGACGCTAGACAACGTCGTCCTCCTGCGCGAGTCTATCCTCGCACATCGAACGCCGAATCTGCACTGCGCCACGCCGTCGAGATCCGTCGCCATCAATGTGTAGGATGAAGCACCGCTCCACCAAAGAAGCCGTCCACTGGTCCCGCGAGATCGAGTGCACCTCCAAGGATGCCGCCCCCAAGGGGGTAACGACACATGATTGCCGCCAACATCCGATCAGCTGATCTAGGGTTTCCCCCGAAGGTATTGAATGGAGCTGGCAGCTTCACCTTGATGATGCCTTCATGAAGAAAACGATGATAAGGGCATCGTCATCACCGGCTGCGACCATCGATCGAAGACCAGGTTTTCACCCGGATCCGTCCCAAGTAGTCCACCCGACAACCTGTGCATTGTCTCGACCGCCTTCAAAGCCCCAGATCTAGCCGCCAAGATCCGGCGACCAACCGCAACAACAGTGCCACCGTAGGAGCCCTGGCGCACCGGCCACTGCCTGAGTGTGCCACCACTGGACCCTAGGAGGAGGGCTCCCACCCGCCTCGCCAAGCCGCGAGAGCCACCGAGATGGATCCCGCGTGCTCGTCACCATCTCTGATCTAAACCAATCCGTAGATCAGATCGCCGTCACAGATCCGCCTTGGACAGAGACTGCACCACGCCATGCCGCCGCGGGAAGCCCTAGCTTCACCGGCCGCCACCATCCAGGGCCGCCGCCCCGGGATCCAGAGAGAACATTGCCGCTGCCACCGGCCATGTTCTGTCGTCGCCAACCGGCCAAGCCGCCGGCCACTGCGACCTCCGCCGCCATGACCATGCAAGCCCACCGACCCCACTCCATGCACAGTGAAAGGATCGATATGGTTGATTAGAGGGGGGTGAATAGGCAACTAACAATTTTTAGACTTTTCTTTAACAATTTAAACCTTGCAATGAAATAGGTTGTCTAGATGTGCAACTACGTGGACAACCTATATGATGCAAAGACAATGAGCACACAAGCAAGCAATGGATATAGCACAAGTAAGCTTGCAAAAGTAAAGGGATAAGATAACCAAGAGTGGAGCCGGTGGAGACGAGAATGTGTTACCGAAGCTCCTTCCTTTTAAGGGGAAGTACGTCTCCGTTAGAGCGGTGTGGAGGCACAATGCTCCCCAAGAAGCCACTAGGGCCACCGTAATCTCCTCACGCCCTCACACAATGCGAGATGCCGTGATTCCACTATTGGAGCCCTTGAAGGCGGCAACCGGACCTTTACAAACAAGGTTGGGGCAATCTCCACAACAATTGGAGGCTCCCAATGAAACCATGAAGCTTCACCATAATGGAATATGGCCTCGAGGTGACCTCAACCGTCTAGGGTGCTCAAGCACCAAGAGTAACAAAATCCACACTAGAAAGTATGGGGGAAGTAAATATCCTTTGGTGGAAGTGTAGATCTAGGTCTCCTCCTTCAAACCCTAGCACATCAACAAGTTTGAGTGGCTAGAGAGAGAGATCGGGCAAGAGAGCTTGAGAGCATCAATGGTGGAGTGAGAGAGGTAAGAGATGGGCGTGGTAGGTGGAGGAACCACCTTATATAGCAACCCACTAAAATCCAACCGTTACTGCGTTTTCAGTACTGCAGCGGTACAACCGCTCCTTGTCCCGGTACAACCGGGACTCACGATATAACTGCAGAACACTACCAGGCGGTACAACCGGGCCATCGGGCGGTAGTACCGGTCATTAGCAAATAACCGGACCAACCGCCCAGCTACCGCACAACTACCGCACCGAAACAGAACGGAGTCACCCTTGAGGGCGGTAGTTGGGCGGTGCAGGGCCGGTGCAACCGCCTGGTCTTGATCGCTTGAGCGGCTAAGGAACGAGTGGAAGAACCGCTCGAACCTCCGGTTGTACCGGCTGAAAAGGAACAACTGGACCAACCGGGCCACCACCGCCCAGCCACCGCATCAAGACAGAAGCTTGACCGGTACATGGGCGGTGCATGGCCGGAACAACCGCTGCTGGACTATGCAGAGTCAGATGGCGGTACCACCGCCTGGAGGCAGCGCAGCGGTACCACCGCTCGACAGCAGCAGAGTAGCGTCAAGAGCCAGCGGTACAACCGCTCGGACGAGCGGTACAACCGCTGGGAACACACAACAAGGATTAGATGAAGATGGAGGCACTCTCTCGATAAGAAAAAAGGGGGGATGGAGGTGAACGTGAAAGGACTCCCCTATTCTATCCACAGTGGATTCCCTCTAGAGTGTACGGGATCCCTACGACCAAAGAGATAAAAGCGTAGAGGATTCTGTCTTCAAATGATTCCTTCGAGAGAGAACCACTAACATGAAAGCCTAATCATTGAGAACCTGAAACAATTAGCACATGATTAGACCAACAAAGGGTTGTCATCATCATCCAAAACATAAGGTAGGGAAATGCCCTTACAATCTCCCCCTTTTTGGTGGATGATGACAACAACACGATATCAGATAGAAGACTATAGAATCTAGACGGAGCTCGCCCTAGATGTGAGCCCCAGGTCGAGACTCCCCCTAGATTCTATAGGCTAGTCATATAAAGCATATAACATGAAGGTAGCCAACACAAAGAAACAAGAGCAATACTACCAATTAAGACCAACAAGCATAACGAAGAGATAGCAGGAGTGGCACAAAATCCACACAAAACAAACGAGAACGACCAAAGTTCAACTGGAGACCACAGACAAGTTCAACACGAGACACACACTACGCAACCACCCATGCAACTCCCAAGTCCTATCACACTCTCTCCCCCTTTGGCATCAGGACACCAAAAAGGAAGAGAGCGAAGCTATCGCCCCAGGCTCAGTCGTCCTCCTCTGACTCCTCGGTAGCATCAAGGTCTTCATCATTGTCAGAATCTTCACCATCATCGGAAACTTCATCATCGTCCCGATCTGAGTCCTCCATGATATCATCAGCAGCAGTAACGGTGGTGGAGGGCTGAGGAGGGGCTTCATCATCAGTCCAGGTGCTGTGGGAGGATATCCAACGCTCCTCCGGTGTGATACTCTTCTCAGAACCACTCTGAACTGACATGCTTAGGTGCCTCATCATAGCCATTTGGCGATGCCGCGCAAGCTTCTCATTGACATGTGCCTCATACATCCTCTTCTGGATGTCAGACTAGAGGCAAAAAGTCTTCTTCACCTTGGCAGCGAGCTTGTCCACCCACGAGGGCTTGGCCCCTGGTTCCAACTCAAAATCCTCATCATCAGAAGTGGCATAGACATCCTCGGGAGCATTAGCCGGGAAACGTGGCTCGGCGTGCTTCTTCTTCTTAAGGAGCTTGACTTCATGATTGGTAAGATTGTCAGGAGAGGTGAGGGGCTCTCCAGGACGGCGAACTCCCCACACTGAGTTCAGAAAGCACATGACAAATGGAGCATAAATGGGGACCTTCCTGTAGATGACCATGTTGTACATCTCGTGCCACAGCCAGTTGGACACATCAAACGTCTCCCCAGATCCAACCTTGGTCTTCATAGCAACCATCAAGTCAACAAGATAGCCATGGATTTCATCTTGATTCCCCACTTTGGGCAGAAGCACATTGCGAAAAACACGATGCATGATGTCATAGACCTTCACCAAATCCTTAGATTCACCAATAATACCACGGCCCCGAATGTACAGAGGGGCAAGCTTCTCCTTAGGCATGGGGTCAGGATGATCATGGGGGCGAACGCCACCCCTTCCTTCCAGACCGGTATCATCGTACCCAATAGCATCGCAGAAGGTCCTCCAGGGAACTTGAAAGAGCTCATCACGACACATGAAAGTGAGGGTGCGCGCGTCATCTTCTCCAAAGTGAACGGTGGCATAGAACTGATGGATGAGTTGAACATCAAAGTCATAGTTGACGGACATGAGCTTGAAAAGATCAAACTCCTCACAGAGAGCCAAAGCCTCACCAAAATACTCCAGGTTGTTCCGCCAATGATCAAGATCGATGGTCCACTACTTGGCATATCTGTTCTTGTTGTGCTCAAAGAGTTCATGAACAATTCGTACCTGCATCTCATTCTGAAACTGAACAGTGGTCCAACGAGGAGCTACGGGAACCACATAAGGATTCTTTGAGCGGAAGGCTTCCCAATCCTTGGCTTTCCAACGGTGGAGTGGCATTATCACACGTTGTTTGACAGCGGCAGACTTTTCACGGCGAGTGGGCTTGGTGGGGATCACAACTTCCTTTTCAGAGTCAGCCGGGCGCGGAGCCCGTCGAACCCTCTTCTTGGTCTTGCGAGGAGCAGGGCGAGAACTAGAGCCACCTGAACACAAACACGAAGGGGACACACGAAACCAACAGGAATGAGAGGAAAGCAAACGAAAAATGCAACACAAAGAAACCAGAACAGTGCTGTGGTTCATATATACCGGTTGAACCGGATCCCCCACCGCTAGAACCGCCCCACCGGTTGTACCGCCCGTCTGGGCGGTAGAACCGCTGACAGTGGCACTACCAGGGTAGTTAGATCTGTTCAAGACGTGCAAATCACTCAAGCAATATTCGGAGTTCTATGTACTGCACAGACACAAGAAAAACAATGGTCTCTCCCAACCAAAGAACAAACACAACACTAGGAGGATAAGGTAATGCCCTAGAACAAGAAGAAAACCTAGAACAAAGAACGAAGAACAAGGACATTACCACCATCCATGGGAGAAGACCGGAAGGCTTCCACGGAGAGAATCCACGGAGAACCCTCGGGACCGAAGCGCGGGGCGCACTCCGGGACGAGGCAGAGGTGATCGGCGGCTAGGGCAAGGAGGAGGCGACTGGGGACGAAGGAAAAAAAAAGAGAAAACCCTTCGCCCCGTTGGATATAAATAGGCCCGTAGCCGCGCGGCGGTAGAACCGCTCCTAGGACCGGTTGTACCGCAAGTCAGGTGATCGGAAGTACCGCCCGGAGACAACCGGTAGAACCGGACTGAGAAGCCCCAGTGAAAAATGGGCGGTACAACCGCCCAAGCACCGAAGGCAACCCAACTGGGGCAGCACAACCAGGTATCAGCGGTAGAACCGCCCGTGACACCGGTTGTACCGCCCGACCACCAAAGCCCAGACCAAAAAGAAGAGAACAAGAAAAACGGGACAACACAAAAGAAAAGGAAACACGAAGGGAAAACAAAAGCAACCGCACACAAGCTGAGCGAGCTCAGTCCTCTCTCTTAAGAGAGGGCGATGGCCGAAGCCACCTATGTTTGAGTCAAGTGGTATGGCACCGCGAAGAATTATCCTTGGGCCCATGACCAAAACTCGTCTTTGAAGCACAAATGCCATCAAAAATGGCTAATGTGAAAGAGGTGATCGATTTATGCATGATGGGGGGAGGGAGAGTTCATTGATAGAACAACACTCCCCCTATGTCTATGCCTACACCTAAACTAGACAACACATTGAGTGTGGTGGGGGTGTACGGGTTCAAGTCACATTGCTCAAATCAATGATATTTAGCTCATGCCTTAACTCGCGAAATCTTGCTTCATCCAAGGGCTTCGTGAAAATATCTGCAAGGTTATCATGAGTGTTGACATACTTGAGCTCGATCTCTCCTCGCCTAATGTGATCCCGGATGAAGTGATACCGAATCTCAATGTGCTTCGTCTTGAAGTGTTGTACCGGTTTGAGAGAAATCTTGATGGCACTTTCATTATCACACCAAAGAGGCACTTTGTCACAAATGACACCGTACTCCTTTAAAGTTTGCCTCATCCATAGGAGTTGAGCACAACAACTACCGGCCGCCACATACTCCGCTTCAGTGGACGAGAGGGACACACAACTTTGCTTCTTGGAAGACCAACTTACCAAAGAGCAACCAAGAAATTGGCACCCTCCGGAAGTGGACTTCCTATCCACTTTGTCCCCCGCCCAATCGGAATCCGTGAAACCTTCAAGCTTGAAATTTGCTCCTCTTGGGTACCATAGGCCAAAGTTTGGGGTATGAGCCAAATATCGAAAGATTCTCTTGACCGCCACATAGTGACTTTCCTTTGGTGCGGCTTGAAACCATGCACACATCCCCACACTCAACATGATATCCGGTCTAGATGCACAAAGGTAAAGCAAGGAGCCAATCATGGAGCGATATACCTTTTGATCCACCGCTTTACCATTGGGATCGATGTCAAGTTGGCACTTGGTAGGCATTGGTGTAGAAGCTGGCTTGACATCACTTAGCTTGAATCTTTTAAGCATATCTTGAGTGTATTTGGCTTGGTTGATGAAGGTTCCTTCTCTTCGTTGTTTGATGTCAAAACTAAGGAAGAACTTCAACTCTCCCATCGAAGACATCTTGAACTTGGAGGTCATGAGAGCGGCAAATTCCTCATTGAAAGCTTTGTTAGGAGAACCAAAGATAATATCATCAACATATAGTTGGCATACAAACAACTCCCCTTTGACCTTCTTAGTAAAAAGAGTGGGATCGATTTGTCCTACTTCAAATCCACGATCTTGTAGCAAATCGGTAAGGTGGTCATACCACGCACGTGGGGCTTGTTTAAGGCCATAGAGTGCCTTATCGAGTTGATACACGTGATCCGGGAAGTAGGGGTCCTCGAACCCGGGGGGTTGCTTGACATAAACCAACTCATTAATGGGACCATTAAGAAAAGCACTTTTCACATCCATTTGTTGCAACTTAAAGTTGTGATGGGAAGCATAAGCAATCAACAAACGAATGGATTCAAGACGAGCACGGGAGCAAAGGTTTCACCGTAGTCGATGCCCTCGACTTGGGAGTAGCCTTGTGCTACCAATCTTTCCTTGTCGCGAATGATGTTCCCATGAGCATCTTGCTTGTTCTTGAAGATCCACTTTGTTCCAATGACGTTGTGGTTCCCCGAAGGTCTTGGCACCAATCTCCACACCTTGTTGTACTCGAAGTTGTTTAGGTCTTCATGCATGGCATTGAGCCAATCCAAGTCTTCGAGCGCCTCATAGACCTTTTGGGGTTCAACACAAGAGACAAACGCATGATGTTCATAATAGTTAGCTAATTGTCTACGAGTGCTTACCCCCTTTCTTAGACTTCCAACCATGTTTTCCATGAGATGGCCTTGGGTGGTGAGTTTGGAAGCAATCTTCGCAGCACGACGCTCTAATTCTTCCTCGGGGGTGGAAGGAGGAAGGTTAACTTGATCATCTTGAGCGTCGTCTTGAGCTTGCTCATGATCTTGAACTTGCTTGAGGGGGAGAACTTGACCTTGGGCATCATTTAGAGGTTCACCTCCATCTTGAGGTTGATCTTGCCCTTGGTCTTGTTCATGAAGGTGAGGGCCTTCACTTTGTTCTTCAGAAGCGTGTGGGTCTTGGGGAGGTGATGGCTCCACTTGAGTGGAGCATTGTCCTTCTCCTTCGGCCACAAGGGGTTCCTCAATGGGTAGGATATGACCAATGCCCATTCTTCTTATGGCTTGGGGAGGAATTTCATCACCTACATCACAAGTACCACTTTGCTCCACTTGGGAGCCATTATTTTCATCAAACTCTACGTTACACGTCTCCTCAATGAGTCCGTTGGACTTGTTGAGAACACGGTAAGCATGAGAGTTTGTAGCATAACCAACAAATATGCCCTCATGAGCTCTAGCTTCAAATTTAGACAAACGAACACCTTTCTTGAGAATGAAACACTTACACCCGAACACCCGGAAGTACTTGAGATTGGGCTTGTTCCCGGTGAGTATCTCATACGGAGTCTTGTTCAAGCCTTTGCGGAGATAGAGCCGATTGGATGCATGACAAGCTGTGTTGATGGCTTCGGCCCAGAAGTTGTATGGAGACTTGAACTCCGCCATCATGGTCCTTGCCGCATCCATCAACGTCCGGTTCTTCCTCTCCGCAACACCATTTTGTTGAGGGGTATATGGTGCGGAATATTGGTGCTTGATCCCTTCATCACTAAGAAACTCATCCAAGGTGTAGTTCTTGAACTCGGTGCCGTTGTCACTTCTTATTGTCAAGATCTTTGCATTGTGTTGACGTTGAGCTTCATTTGCAAAGTCGATGATGGTTTGTTGAGTCTCACTCTTCCTCTTGAAGAAGTATACCCACGTGTATCTTGAATAATCATCCACTATCACCAAGCAATACTTTCTACCCCCAAGAGTATCAAAGGATGGGGGCCCAAAGAGGTCCATGTGGAGGAGCTCCAAGGGTCTCTTCGAGTAGATGATAGTCGTGGGAGGGTGAGCCATCTCATGAAGCTTTCCTTCGATACAAGCACTGCAAACACGATCTTTGGCAAAACTAACATTCGTTAGTCCATGGACATGGTCCCCCTTGAGAAGACTTTGCAAAGATCTCATATTGACGTGGGCTAAACGGCGATGCCAAAGCCATCCCACATCAACTTTAGCCATTAGGCATGTCGCGGTCTTAGTGAGTTGCTCCGAGAAGTTAACCACATAGAGACCGTTCTCGACATGCCCAACAAAGGCTACTTTAAGAGTCTTGCTCCACAAGAGGGCCACGGTATCAATATCAAAGAAGGTGGCAAAACCCATGAGTGCGAGTTGACGAACAGAAGGTAAATTGAACGCAAGGGACTCAACAAGCATGACTTTCTCGATCGTTAGATCATGAGAAATGACAACCTTGCCAAGACCCAATACCTTAGAATGTGAGGCATCACCCCATTCGACATTGGTGGGCATAGATGGGATATTGTGCACGTCCACCACCAAGTCCTTGCTCCCGGTCATATGATTTGTTGCTCCACTATCGAGCAACCATGATCCCCCACCGGAAGCAAACACCTACAAGAGATCAATGCTTGGTTTTAGGTACCCATTGAGTAATGGGTCCTTTGATGTTAGTAACAAGGGTCTTAGGAACCCAAATAGACCATTCAATGTACTCATAAGGAGAACCAACAAATTTAGCATAAACATGTCCATCACTAGCACGACACAACACATAAGAGGGGTTAAAGTCGCCGGCTTTGTTGGGAGAGATGGCGTTGCGCTCTTTGGCTTCACCGCTCTTCCCATTGTTCTTCTTCTCCTTAGGAGCACCTTCTCCCTCCTTCACAAAGGTTTGCGTGAGCGGAGGAGGTCGATTGGTCTTGCTCTTCTTCTCCTTGTTCTTCTTCTTGTTCTTGGACTTGGGTGCGAACCCAACTCCCTCCTTGCCCACAACTTCCTTTTGATTGCTCAAAAGGTCATTTAGGTTCTTCTCGCCTTGTATGCATGACACAAGACCTTTCTCGAGTTGTTCCTTCAACTTGGCATTTTCCTCCACAAGATGCACATGCTCACAACATGGGTTAGTAGCATTTGCATTATCAATTAAGACCATGTGAGGAAATGTGGCCTTTTCCTTAGTTAGCTTAACTTGGAGTTGAGCATGAGACTCCTTGAGGGTGGCATGAGCACTTTTCAAGACCTTGTGGGCCTTGTCAAGTACATCAAACTCCTCTGTGAGTCTAACATGATCAACCCCAAGTTTAGCCTTCTCGGAAGCTAGAACACGAGACACAACAAGAGCATGATCAAGATCTTTCTTTAGTTTAGCATGACCATCGTTGTGTGACTCCTCAAGAGCCAAACGATGCTCACGCTCTTCCTCAAGAGCATTAGAGAGATCCGATATCTCATCGGCATAGTCACGACTATGACTTTCCATCTTAGTGATGGTTTCTTCATGAGCCTCAATCATGTCATTAGCTTCACCAAGTTGTTCCAAGAGAGCAACGAAATGCTTCTTGGATTTGCCCTTGAGCTTACTCATGAAGGACTCAAATTCATTGATCTCCTCATTAGACCCCTTACCATTATCAAAGTCTTCCGTTGAAGGAGGGTTAGGAATAATGGTGGTTTTGATGTTGGGGGTTACCTTGTTGGTGGCCTTAGCCATGAGGCACTTGGCGGTGATGTTCTCGTTAGGTGCATCGAAGAGAGACACCCGAGGAGTTGAGACAATGGCAACAGATGCCATGGCCATTGTTTCACCATCTTCATCATCATCGTCATCCTCACGGTATTCTTCTTGAACCACCAACCCGCGAGAAGGAGTCTTCTTGGTGAAGTTGTTCTTGTTGGGGAAGGACTTGGCTTTGTCTTTTCGAATGAACTTGCTGAAGGAAATATGCCCTAGAGGCAATAATAAAGTTATTATTTATTTCCTTATAATCATGATAAATGTTTATTATTCATGCTAGAATTGTATTTTCCGGAAACATAATACATGTGTGAATACATAGACAAACAGAGTGTCACTAGTATGCCTCTACTTGACTAGCTCGTTAATCAAAGATGGTTATGTTTCCTAACCATGAACAATGAGTTGTTATTTGATTAACGAGGTCACATCATTAGTAGAATGATCTGATTGACATGACCCATTCCATTAGCTTAGCACCTGATCGTTTAGTATGTTGCTATTGCTTTCTTCATGACTTATACATGTTCCTACGACTATGAGATTATGCAACTCCCATTTACCGGAGGAACACTTTGGGTACTACCAAACGTCACAACGTAAATGGGTGATTATAAAGGAGTACTACAGGTGTCTCCAATGGTCGATGTTGGGTTGGCGTATTTCGAGATTAGGATTTGTCACTCCGATTGTCGGAGAGGTATCTCTGGGCCCTCTCGGTAATACACATCACATAAGCCTTGCAAGCATTACAACTAATATGTTAGTTGTGAGATGATGTATTACGGAACGAGTAAAGAGACTTGCCGTTAACGAGATTGAACTAGGTATTGGATACCGACGATCGAATCTCGGGCAAGTAACATACCGATGACAAAGGGAACAACGTATGTTGTTATGCGGTCTGACCGATAAAGATCTTCGTAGAATATGTAGGAGCCAATATGGGCATCCAGGCCCCGCTATTGGTTATTGACCAGAGACATGTCTCGGTCATGTCTACATTGTTCTCGAACCCGTAGGGTCCGCACGCTTAAGGTTACGATGACAGTTATATTATGAGTTTATGCATTTTGATGTACCGAAGGTTGTTCGGAGTCCCGGATGTGATCACGGACATGACGAGGAGTCTCGAAATGGTCGAGACGTAAAGATTGATATATTGGAAGCCTATGTTTGGACATCGGAAGTGTTCCGGGTGAAATCGGGATTTTACCGGGTTACCGGGAGGTTACCGGAACCCCCCGGGAGCCATATGGGCCATCATGGGCCTTAGTGGAAAGGAGAAAGGGGCAGCCCAAGGTGGCTGCGCCTCTTTCCCCTCCCCTAGTCCTATTAGGACTAGGAGAAGGTGGCCGGCCCCCCTCTCTCCCTTCCCTTCCGAGGAATCCTAGTTGGACTAGGATTGGGGGGAGGAATCCTACTCCCAGAGGGAGTAGGACTCTCCTGCGCCTCCCTCTTTGGCCGGCCAGCCTCCCCTCCTCTCCTCCTTTATATACGGAGGCAGGGGCACCTCTAAACACACAAGTTGACACAAGTTGACACAAGTTGACACAAGTTGATCCACGTGATCGATTCCTTAGCCGTGTGCGGTGCCCCCTGCCACCATATTCCTCGATAATACTGTAGCGGAGTTTAGGCGAAGCCCTGCTGCTGTAGTTCATCAAGATCGTCACCACGCCGTCGTGCTGACGAAACTCTTCCCCGACACTTTGCTGGATCGGAGTCCGGGGATCGTCATCGAGCTGAACGTGTGCTCGAACTCGGAGGTGCCGTAGTTTCGGTGCTTGATCGGTTGGATCGTGAAGACGTACGACTACTTCCTCTACGTCGTGTCATTGCTTCCGCAGTCGGTCTGCGTTGGGTACGTAGACAACACTCTCCTCTCGTTGCTATGCATCACATGATCCTGTGTGCGCGTAGGAAATTTTTTGAAATTACTACGAAACCCATCAGTGGCATCCGAGCCAGGTTAATGATGTTGATGTTATATGCACGAGTAGAACACAAGTGAGTTGTGGACGATACAAGTCATACTGCCTACCAGCATGTCATATTTTGGTTCAGCGGTATTGTTGGACGAGACGACCCGGACCAACCTTACGCGTACGCTTACGCAAGACCGGTTCCCTCGACGTGCTTTGCACAGAGATGGCTTGCGGGCGACTGCCTCTCCAACTTTAGTTGAACCAAGTATGGCTACGCCCGGTCCTTGCGAAGGTTAAAACGGAGTCTATTTGACAAACTATCGTTGTGGTTTTGATGCGTAGGTGAGATTGGTTCTTACTTAAGCCCGTAGCAGCCACGTAAAACATGCAACAACAAAGTAGAGGACGTCTAACTTGTTTTTGCAGGGCATGTTGTGATGTGATATGGTCAAGGCATGATGCTGAATTTTATTGTATGAGATGATCATGTTTTGTAACCAAGTTATCGGCAACTGGCAGGAGCCATATGGTTGTCGCTTTATTGTATGCAATGCAATCGCGATGTAATGCTTTACTTTATTACTAAACGGTAGTGATAGTCGTGGAAGCATAAGATTGGCGAGACGACAACGATGCTACGATGGAAATCAAGGTGTCGCGCCGGTGACGATGGTGATCATGACGGTGCTTCGGAGATGGAGATCACAAGCACAAGATAATGATGGCCATATCATATCACTTATATTGATTGCATGTGATGTTTATCTTTTTATGCATCTTATCTTGCTTTGATTGACGGTAGCATTATAAGATGATCTCTCACTAAATTATCAAGAAGTGTTCTCCCTGAGTATGCACCGTTGCAAAAGTTCTTCGTGCTGAGACACCACGTGATGATCGGGTGTGATAGGCTCTACGTTCAAATACAACGGGTGCAAAACAGTTGCGCACGCAGAATACTCAGGTTAAACTTGACGAGCCTAGCATATGCAGATATGGCCTCGGAACACGGAGACCGAAAGGTCGAGCGTGAATCATATAGTAGATATGATCAACATAATGATGTTCACCGATGAAACTACTCCATCTCACGTGATGATCGGATATGGTTTAGTTGATTTGGATCACGTGATCACTTAGAGGATTAGAGAGATGTCTATCTAAGTGGGAGTTCTTTAATAATATGATTAATTGAACTTAAAATTTATCATGAACTTAGTCCCTGATAGTATCTTGCTTGTTTATGTTGATTGTAGATAGATGGCTCGTGCTGTTGTTCCGTTAAATTTTAATGCGTTCCTTGAGAAAGCAAAGTTGAAAGATGATGGTAGCAATTACACGGACTGGGTCCGTAACTTGAGGATTATCCTCATTGCTGCACAGAAGAATTACGTCCTGGAAGCACCGCTGGGTGCCAGGCCTGCTGCTGGAGCAACGCCAGATGTTATGAACGTCTGGCAGAGCAAAGCTGATGACTACTCGATAGTTCAGTGTGCCATGCTTTACGGCTTAGAATCGGGACTTCAACGACGTTTTGAACGTCATGGAGCATATGAGATGTTCCAGGAGTTGAAGTTAATATTTCAAGCAAATGCCCGGATTGAGAGATATGAAGTCTCCAATAAGTTCTATAGCTGCAAGATGGAAGAGAACAGTTCTGTCAGTGAGCATATACTCAAAATGTCTGGGTATAATAATCACTTGATTCAATTGGGAGTTAATCTTCCAGATGATTGCGTCATTGACAGAATTCTCCAATCACTGACACCAAGCTACAAGAGCTTCGTGATGAACTATAATATGCAAGGGATGAACAAGACTATTCCCGAGCTCTTCGCAATGCTAAAAGCTGCGGAGGTAGAAATCAAGAAGGAGCATCAAGTGTTGATGGTTAACAAGACCACTAGTTTCAAGAAAAAGGGCAAAGGGAAGAAAAAGGGGAACTTCAAAAAGAACGGCAAGCAAGTTGCTGCTCAAGAGAAGAAACCCAAGTCTAGACCTAAGCCTGAAACTGAGTGCTTCTACTGCAAGCAGACTGGTTACTGGAAGCGGAACTGCCCCAAGTATTTGGCGGATAAGAAGGATGGCAAGGTGAACAAAGGTATATGTGATATACATGTTATTGATGTGTACCTTACCAATGCTCGCAGTAGCACCTGGGTATTTGATACTGGTTCTGTTGCTAATATTTGCAACTCGAAACAGGGACTACAGAATAAGCGGGCACTGGCAAAGGACGAGGTGACGATGCGCGTGGGAAACGGTTCCAAAGTCGATGTGATCGCGGTCGGCACGCTACCTCTACATCTACCTTCGGGATTAATATTAGACCTAAATAATTGTTATTTGGTGCCAGCGTTGAGCATGAACATTATATCTGGATCTTGTTTAATGCGAGACGGTTATTCATTTAAATCAGAGAATAATGGTTGTTCTATTTATATGAGTAATATCTTTTATGGTCATGCACCCTTGAAGAGTGGTCTATTCTTACTAAATCTCGATAGTAGTAGTACACATATTCATAATGTTGAAACCAAAAGATACAGAGTTGATAATGAAAGTGCAACTTATTTGTGGCACTGTCGTTTAGGTCATATCGGTGTAAAACGCATGAAGAAACTCCATACTAATGGACTTTTGGAACCACTTGATTATGAATCACTTGGTACTTGCGAACCGTGCCTCATGGGCAAGATGACTAAAACACCGTTCTCCGGTACTATGGAGAGAGCAACAGATTTGTTGGAAATCATACATACCGATGTATGTGGTCCGATGAATATTGAGGCTCGTGGCGGATATCGTTATTTTCTCACCTTCACACATGATTTGAGCAGATATGGATATATCTACTTAATGAAGCATAAGTCTGAAACATTTGAAAAGTTCAAAGAATTTCAGAGTGAAGTTGAAAGTCATCGTAACAAGAAAATAAAGTTTCTACGATCTGATCGTGGAGGAGAATATTTGAGTTACGAGTTTGGTGTACATTTGAAAAACTGTGGAATAGTTTCGCAACTCACGCCCCCCGGAACACCACAGCGTAATGGTGTGTCCGAACGTCGTAATCGTACTTTACTAGATATGGTGCGATCTATGATGTCTCTTACAGATTCACCGCTATCATTTTGGGGATATGCTTTAGAGACGGCCGCATTCACGTTAAATAGGGCACCATCAAAATCCGTTGAGACGACGCCTTATGAACTATGGTTTGGCAAGAAACCAAAGTTGTCGTTTCTTAAAGTTTGGGGCTGCGATGCTTATGTGAAAAAACTTCAACCTGATAAGCTCGAACCCAAATCGGAGAAATGTGTATTCATAGGATACCCAAAGGAAACTGTTGGGTACACCTTCTATCACAGATCCGAAGGCAAAACATTTGTTGCTAAGAATGGATCATTTCTAGAGAAGGAGTTTCTCTCGAAAGAAGTGAGTGGGAGGAAAGTAGAACTTGACGAGGTAACTGTACCTGCTCCCTTACTGGAAAGTAGTTCATCACAGAAAACTGTTTCAGTGACACCTACACCAGTTAGTGAGGAAGCCAATGATAATGATCATGAAACTTCAGATCAAAATACTACTGAACTTCATAGATCAACCAGAGTAAGATCCGCACCAGAGTGGTACGGTAATCCTGTTCTGGAGGTCATGCTACTAGATCATGATGAACCTACGAACTATGAAGAAGCGATGGTGAGCCCAGATTCCGCAAAGTGGCTAGAAGCCATGAAATCTGAGATGGGATCCATGTATGAGAACAAAGTATGGACTTTGGTTGACTTGCCCGATGATCGGCAAGCGATTGAGAATAAATGGATCTTTAAGAAGAAGACTGACGCTGATGGTAATGTTACTGTCTACAAAGCTCGACTTGTCGCAAAAGGTTTTCGGCAAGTTCAAGGAATTGACTACGATGAGACCTTCTCACCCGTAGCGATGCTTAAGTCCGTCCGAATCATGTTAGCAATTGCCGCATTTTATGATTATGAAATTTGGCAAATGGATGTCAAAACTGCATTCCTGAATGGATTCCTGGAAGAAGAGTTGTATATGATGCAACCAGAAGGTTTTGTCGATCCAAAGGGAGCTAACAAAGTGTGCAAGCTCCAGCGATCCATTTATGGACTGGTGCAAGCATCTCGGAGTTGGAATAAACATTTTGATAGTGTGATCAAAGCATTTGGTTTTATACAGACTTTTGGAGAAGCCTGTATTTACAAGAAAGTGAGTGGGAGCTCTGTAGCATTTCTGATATTATATGTGGATGACATATTACTGATTGGAAATGATATAGAATTTCTGGATAGCATAAAGGGATACTTGAATAAAAGTTTTTCAATGAAAGACCTCGGTGAAGCTGCTTACATATTAGGCATTAAGATCTATAGAGACAGATCAAGACGCTTAATTGGACTTTCACAAAGCACATACCTTGACAAAATTTTGAAGAAATTCAAAATGGATCAAGCAAAGAAAGGGTTCTTGCCTGTGTTACAAGGTGTGAAATTGAGTAAGACTCAATGCCCGACCACTGCAGAAGATAGAGAGAATATGAAAGATGTTCCCTATGCATCAGCCATAGGCTCTATCATGTATGCAATGCTGTGTACCAGACCTGATGTGTGCCTTGCTATAAGTTTAGCAGGGAGGTACCAAAGTAATCCAGGAATGGATCACTGGACAGCGGTCAAGAACATCCTGAAATACCTGAAAAGGACTAAAGGATATGTTTCTCGTATATGGAAGTGACAAAGAGCTCATCGTAAAAGGTTACGTTGATGCAAGCTTTGACACTGATCCGGACGATTCTAAATCGCAAACCGGATATGTGTTTACATTAAACGGTGGAGCTGTCAGTTGGTGCAGTTCTAAACAAAGCGTCGTAGCGGGATCTACATGTGAAGCGGAATACATAGCTGCTTCGGAAGCAGCAAATGAAGGAGTCTGGATGAAGGAGTTCATATCCGATCTAGGTGTCATACCTAGTGCATCGGGTCCAATGAAAATCTTTTGTGACAATACTGGTGCAATTGCCTTGGCAAAGGAATCCAGATTTCACAAAAGGACCAAACACATCAAGAGACGCTTCAACTCCATCCGGGATCTAGTCCAGGTGGGAGACATAGAGATTTGCAAGATACATACGGATCTGAATATTGCAGACCCGTTGACTAAGCCTCTTCCACGAGCAAAACATGATCAGCACCAAAGCTCCATGGGTGTTAGATTCATTACAGTGTAATCTAGATTATTGCCTCTAGTGCAAGTGGGAGACTGAAGGAAATATGCCCTAGAGGCAATAATAAAGTTATTATTTATTTCCTTATAATCATGATAAATGTTTATTATTCATGCTAGAATTGTATTTTCCGGAAACATAATACATGTGTGAATACATAGACAAACAGAGTGTCACTAGTATGCCTCTACTTGACTAGCTCGTTAATCAAAGATGGTTATGTTTCCTAACCATGAACAATGAGTTGTTATTTGATTAACGAGGTCACATCATTAGTAGAATGATCTGATTGACATGACCCATTCCATTAGCTTAGCACCTGATCGTTTAGTATGTTGCTATTGCTTTCTTCATGACTTATACATGTTCCTATGACTATGAGATTATGCAACTCCCGTTTACCGGAGGAACACTTTGGGTACTACCAAACGTCACAAGGTAAATGGGTGATTATAAAGGAGTACTACAGGTGTCTCCAATGGTCGATGTTGGGTTGGCGTATTTCGAGATTAGGATTTGTCACTCCGATTGTCGGAGAGGTATCTCTGGGCCCTCTCGGTAATACACATCACATAAGCCTTGCAAGCATTACAACTAATATGTTAGTTGTGAGATGATGTATTACGGAACGAGTAAAGAGACTTTCCGTTAACGAGATTGAACTAGGTATTGGATACCGACGATCGAATCTCGGGCAAGTAACATACCGATGACAAAGGGAACAACGTATGTTGTTATGCGGTCTGACCGATAAAGATCTTCGTAGAATATGTAGGAACCAATATGGGCATTCAGGTCCCGCTATTGGTTATTGACCGGAGACGTGTCTCGGTCATGTCTACATTGTTCTCGAACCCGTAGGGTCCGCACGCTTAAGGTTACGATGACAGTTATATTATGAGTTTATGCATTTTGATGTACCGAAGGTTGTTCGGAGTCCCGGATGTGATCACGGACATGACGAGGAGTCTCGAAATGGTCGAGACATAAAGATTGATATATTGGAAGTCTATGTTTGGACATCGGAAGTGTTCCGGGTGAAATCGGGATTTTACCGGGTTACCGGGAGGTTACCGGAACCCCCCGGGAGCCATATGGGCCATCATGGGCCTTAGTGGAAAGGAGAAAGGGGCAGCCCAAGGGGGCTGCGCGCCTCCCCCCTTCCCCTAGTCCTAGTAGGACTAGGAGAGGTGGCCGGCCACCCCTCTCCCTCTTTCCCCCTTGGGAATCCTAGTTGGAATAGGATTGGGGGGGAGTCCTACTCCCGGTAGGAGTAGGACTCCTCCTGCGCCACCTCCTCCTGGCCGGCGCCTCCTCCCCCCTTGGCTCCTTTATATACGGAGGCAGGGGCACCTCTAAACACACAAGTTAACACAAGTTGATCCACGTGATCGATTCCTTAGCCGTGTGCGGTGCCCCCTGCCACCATATTCCTCGATAATACTGTAGCGGAGTTTAGGCGAAGCCCTGCTGCTGTAGTTCATCAAGATCGTCACCACGCCGTCGTGCTGACGAAACTCTTCCCCGACACTTTGCTGGATCGGAGTCCGGGGATCGTCATCGAGCTGAACGTGTGCTCGAACTCGGAGGTGCCGTAGTTTCGGTGCTTGATCGGTTGGATCGTGAAGACGTACGACTACTTCCTCTACGTCGTGTCATTGCTTCCGCAGTCGGTCTGCGTTGGGTACGTAGACAACACTCTCCTCTCGTTGCTATGCATCACATGATCCTGTGTGCGCGTAGGAAAATTTTTGAAATTACTACGAAACCCATCACTTGCCACCATTGTCTTCCCGCTTCTCGTATGGACAATCCGCAACGAAATGACTGACATTGCCACAGTTGAAATAAGTTCTAACTTGTTGCTTCCCTTTGAGGCCACTTGAGTTGTTCTTGTTGAAGTTGGGTCTTGTAGTCTTCTTACTCCAAAACTGTCTTGAGGCAAGAGCCATGTGCTCATGATAATCATACTTCGTGTCCTCAGGGTTGCTCTCCTCATCTTCCTCTTCTTCTTCTTCTTCCACACTAACCTTGGCCTTCAAGGCAAGATTGGGCTTCTTTGCCCTTTGGGAACGGAGCACCGCATTGTCGGCGGTCTTATCCAAGATGTTCATTGCAACAAACTCATCCAACACTTCACCAGAGGTCATGGAGTGGAAGTCCGGTCTTTGGCGGATGACGGAGGACATGGCCTTGTTGTAGGGCATCATGGCCTTGAGGAACTTGCGCTTGATCCAGTTGTCATCCGTGTCCTTACTCCCATGATCTCGGAGTGCGACCGCAAGTTTGGTCACTCTTCGAAAGAGCTCACGAGGTTCTTCATCCTCTTTCATTGCAAACTCATCGGCTTCATCTTGCACCACTTCATAGTTGGAGCGTTGAATGCTAGCACTTCCTCTATACATACGCTCGACACACTTCCATGCTTCTTTAGCCATGACATGAGGTCGAAGATGAGGGAGATCTTCGGGAAGGATAGCATCTTGGATGATGAAGAGAGCACTCTCATTGAATTGATTGTCCACTTCTTCTCGAGGGGTGAAGTTGCTTGGATCATGAGGATAGAAACCTTCTTCAATGATTCTCCAAAGGTTAGTATTCACATGTTTTAAATGACGCTTGAAGCGATAAACCCAAGAATCATAATCTTCATTTTTCACATATTTAGGAGGAGGACCGGCATGATTCAAATGAGTAGAGGGGATCGGTCCTCTATACACCGGGGGTTCCACATGGGCAAAGATGCCGGTGCCATTTCTACCACTAGTAGAAGGACTCTTTTCATTGTTAGCTTCCCCCTTATCGGAGTTAGCATCCGTCACCTTGTTAGTGGGATCACCCACTTTCATTGGTGAGGTAGATAGTTTAAGTCCCTCTAGAAATTCAGTAAACATGCTTTTAACCTCGGCCGTCATGGAGGTTTTCAATGTGTCTAAAGCCACATTGAATTCCTCACGTGATACCAAGGTTCCCCCTTCGGCCGAAGACGAGATGGGATTCACATCGGAGTGTTCCTCCGCACTGTCGTTGACGTCAACCATACTCTTCGGACGACAAAGTCCTTAATAAAGAGACGAGGCTCTGATACCAATTGAAAGGATCGATATGGTTGACTAGAGGGGGGGTGAATAGGCAACTAACAATTTTTAGACTTTTCTTTAACAATTTAAACCTTGCAATGAAATAGGTTGTCTAGATGTGCAACTACGTGGACAACCTATATGATGCAAAGACAATGAGCACACAAGCAAGCAATGGATATAGCACAAGTAAGTTTGCAAAAGTAAAGGGATAAGATAACCAAGAGTGGAGCCGGTGGAGACGAAGATGTGTTACCGAAGTTCCTTCCTTTTAAGGGGAAGTACGTCTCCGTTAGAGCGGTGTGGAGGCACAATGCTCCCCAAGAAGCCACTAGGGCCACCGTAATATCCTCACGCCCTCACACAATGCGAGATGCTGTGATTCCACTATTGGAGCCCTTGAAGGCGGCAACCGGACCTTTACAAACAAGGTTGGGGCAATCTCCACAACAATTGGAGGCTCCCAACGAAACCACGAAGCTTCACCACAATGGAATATGGCCTCGAGGTGACCTCAACCGTCTAGGGTGCTCAAGCACCAAGAGTAACAAAATCCACACTAGAAAGTATGGGGGAAGTAAATATCCTTTGGTGGAAGTGTAGATCTAGGTCTCCTCCTTCAAACCCTAGCACATCAACAAGTTTGAGTGGCTAGAGAGAGAGATCGGGCAAGAGAGCTTGAGAGCATCAATGGTGGAGTGAGAGAGGTAAGAGATGGGCGTGGTAGGTGGAGGAACCACCTTATATAGCAACCCACTAAAATCCAACCGTTACTGCGTTTTCAGTACTGCAGCGGTACAACCGCTCCTTGTCCCGGTACAACCGGGACTCACGATGTAACTGCAGAACCCTACCAGGCGGTACAACCGGGCCATCAGGCGGTAGTACCGGTCATTAGCAAATAACCGGACCAACCGCCCAGCTACCGCACAACTACCGCACCGAAACAGAACGGAGTCACCCTTGAGGGCGGTAGTTGGGCGGTGCAGGGCTGGTGCAACCGCCTGGTCTTGATCGCTTGAGCGGCTAAGGAACGAGCGGAAGAACCGCTCGAACCTCCGGTTGTACCGGTTGAAAAGGAACAACCGGACCAACCGGGCCACCACCGCCCAGCCACCGCATCAAGACAGAAGCCTGACCGGTACATGGGCGGTGCATGGCCGGAACAACCGCTGCTGGACTATGCAGAGTCAAATGGCGGTACCACCGCCCGGAGGCAGTGGTACCACTGCTCGACAACAGCAGAGTAGCGTCAAGAGCCAGCGGTACAACCGCTCGGACGAGCGGTACAACCGTTGGGAACACACAACAAGGATTAGATGAAGATGGAGGCACTCTCTCGACAAGAAAAAAGGGGGGATGGAGGTGAACGTGAAAGGACTCCCCTATTCTATCCACAGTGGATTCCCTCTAGAGTGTACGGGATCCCTACGACCAAAGAGATAAAAGCGTAGAGGATTCCGTCTTCAAATGATTCCTTCGAGAGAGAACCACTAACCGATGAAAGCCTAATCATTGAGAACTTGAAACAATTAGCACAGGATTAGACCAACAAAGGGTTGTCATCATCATCCAAAACATAAGGTAGGGAAATGCCCTTACACACAGCCAGCCAGCCGACCAACTCCGATGAAGAAGAAGGCCACCACCACCAAGCCTAGGGCCGGCGCCCCAGACATCCTCGTGTTGCAGATCAAGTCCAGGAGGAGTGCACCGCTGACGGCGATTGAGATCGGTAGCACAACGAATTAGCCCGGCTGAGTCAAGGCCAGATCCGCCGTTGCTGGTGCCATCCTCCACCGCCACCGCCGCACCTCATCCATGTCCTCGCTGATCTGCGCCACTGCCGCCGATCTGGTCAAAAAGGAGCGCCGCCTCCCAACCAGATCGAGATCCAAGGAGAAAACCGCCGCCCCCGCCACGCCACAAGGGCTTTGCCTTGTGACGCCCCGGGCGACGGTGGCGGAGGGGAGCGGAGGTGAGGCGCAGCTGTAAGAGGAGGGACGGGGCTCCCCGGTGCGGGGCGGCGCCACCGCACGGGGAAGGAGGGAGGATTTTCCTGTACGTGTCAATACATACCTCCAAAAATGATGTTATGAGACCTGGCGTTTGTCCAGTTGAGATGTGCTTGGAGTTTCGTTTTTGTAATGAGAATGGAGCTGAGGGGGAGCTCCCTTTTGATCGTTTTTTTTGCCTCAATGAATTGACACCAAATAAAATTCATGTACAAACACGGGACAAAATTTCAGCACGAAGCCGAGGTGGCAGAGAAGCCAACCTGTTTATAGCGAGTACCAACATTTTCCATCGCATTGCAGCTAAAGAAGTGAAGAGTGGTTTTCTAGTTATGTAGCACTTGCACTCCCAAACAACTTGCTAGGGCAGCTAGGCTTTTCATGGATTCAGGAGTGCTAAGCACTTGGGGCTCGATTGATTCCCCTTTTAGCACATGGAGCAATGCTTGTGTATATGCTGGATCAGCGCGAGAGCCGCCACCTCTGGCGCCACCGCCCCCACTTGCCATCCACAGATCGATCTCACTAAACCCCAGATGTGCTACCTGATCATAATGAGGTGTTGATCATGGTGCCCACTAGGACCAACATGGCGGTGATACAATGTCGCAACTTGGTACGCCAAACAGGCAAATCATAGCATCAATCCTGACAACTAATATACAATAACCACCTGAAAATTCAGCTTGGCAAGCCCAACATGCAAAGTATCTAGTTGTCTGACAAAACAAGAAAACTATAGGTAAAATTTCCATTTTGACAATTTTATATAGCTTTCTACCGATCCTCCGGCCTGGATCTGGCGACAATTTTCTCATCATATAGATATAGGAATGCGTGCACTCGCTTAACCAGGTACGCCGAAGTACACTGCAAGGCTGCTGCACCCAACGTGTTAGCTAGCTAGCTGCGCCTTGCAGCAAAGCCACTTGTATGCTGCAGAGCGCATCAACCGCCCGTTGATAATCCAACAAATTGCTCGATCCAGTTGCAGCTGTTAACAAAAGGGTGGCACCACATGGTCCCTGTAGTCTGTAGAGAGAGGGCCTAGGTTTTTCTAATCGATACTCGGCGATCTTCGAGATCGGTCGCGATCTCTTGGATTGGCATGAGGAATCTTGACCAACAACCATGCTAATGCATCATCATTAACTAAGATAATTCAGGCTAGATTATACAGGGATAGGCTTTGAATACTGCTGTTGGGTTACACCTGATGTGGCAACCATCATGCATTGGTCAGTTGCCAAGTTGGCCAGTTTTAGATTGCTGGCTGCCATTGGAGGTGCAACAGAAAAGTACCAATTATGCATGCTGCTTGGAGATTTTAAAATCTAGACGATGCATGATGGTTTAGGGTAACAAATGGGATGTTAATTATTGTGGGATTGTGATGGTTTAGGCACACATGTGGTTTGCCAAGAGGGCCCTCCCTTTTCACCTCATGGGCTATATGCATGGTTTGTCACATATATTTATAGCTTAGCCAGCTAGGTTGATGAGCTTTTCTCCAAAAGCTTCATGGATCAGCTTCAAAGGGAAGCCAACAGAAAGATCTTACGACCTTGAAGAAGCTCCTTGCTTTGGATGGATACAGACAACCAGACAGCGAGTACGCCGATCCGAGCTTGGAAAAAATTATGCATGCATGTCTGTAAACTGAAAGAGATGCAAACGACAAATAGCCAAAATAAAAGCTTATATAACATCATCGGGATTTTATGTAATTAGAACTACTGAACATGGTTGATTGACACTTAATTAGCACTTGATGACTCCTCCACAACATACATGTTGCATGCATTAGTTTACCATTCCTGCAAGTAAAATAGCACTAGTATTGGTTGTCTTTGTTGGCTGATGAATGAGATCAAAGTAAAGCCCCAATAGTTGCAAGACAGGTCATAGTTGATAAACAAGAAACAGGTCCAGCTCGCCACCATCTTGTCGAGAAATAACCCAGACTTAGTGCAGCATTCACTGAGTTAGTATTGAATTAAGCAGACGCCTCCTTCAGTCTGCAGCTAGCGGCCGTGCGTGAAATATTTTTCAGATTTCTTCCCGCAAAGTAGAATCTCCATACGTGCCCGCACTATACCGCAATCACCCGTGTACTCAAGTCTCATGCAAAGTACTATACTGTAGGACTCTGAGAATAAACTACAAGATCTCTACGATCCTCTCACTGATTAACAATTCTGGGCAGGATTAGCGCTGCAATATTCCCATATGAGCTGTCTAAATTACTCTCTTAGCATATAGAGTACTAGTACCATCTAAGCTATCAACAGATAAATGCACATGCTGGCTATCAAATTTGTTGGGATGCTGGACCATGGAGAACTGTTTGTTAATTACGTGAAGAAATCCTTGCTCAAAATTTCCATTGATGAGTGGAGAGGCATAGAACAGAAATGCTATATTAGGAGCAAATGTAACTGCTGATTTTAGTAGTGGTAGCTGCCTAGTTGGGGCAGCAAGAACTCTGGGATCATGATGCGGATCCAAATCCTGTTGGTGCATATATAGGTGGATCTTCCTTGCAGAGCTAAAATTAGTCAAGTCTATCTTTGGTTGTTGCAACATCAAAGATTTCCTTCAAAAAAATAATAGATCTGCCATTTATTGGTGATACTTGGGATATGCATCAATCGATCATTCTTGATATAGATGTGTATCTACATTGTTGACTAAAATACTAAAAGCTTCCAACATATGAACGATTAGAAATCGAGAGAAAGGGAATGGAACAATGTCATGGATCAAAAAGTTGGACAACAAAAAGGTGAAATGTTGATTACCTAAAAGAAAATGTTTGGATTATAAAAAAGAAACGCCTTTATTGTCCAGACGGTAATGTAGCACACGTTGTTGCCCATTTTATATCTAGAAGAAAAAAAAACAATAACGATCTTACAATTTCTGTATGAACCCATTCAATCATGCACTCAAGCCGGATAGAGAGTGTATATTCGATTAAGTTTGCAATGAAAAAGCATGGCATGGCGTTGGATCCGGATATTCAGCGTTGTTCGATTGATCGATTTGGCTAGCAATTATTCATCTGGCTTCTTCACTAGCTAGCAAGTCCACGAATCTACCGTGTGAATCCTCTGCCATGTGAGTGTATCTTTGAACCAGGAACGCTAGGTTTCCCCAAATGAACGCGAAAGGTGGCGCCTGGTACGTAGCTTGCGTGGTGCAATGCGATGAAGGCAGCAAGGCCAACGGATCATCAGTCATGAGGAGCGGATATGGTCTATGGATGAGTTGTTGGGGACGAAGATCCGGCCCCAGACAACAAATCCCTCACAACATTTTGTTATTCGGAGGACACGTACGGGAAGGAGGAGGACTTCTTAATCTTGTGGAGGGCATGAAAGAACCAGGATTCCTGGGAAGCGTAGTTATAAAACCTTAAACACCATCGGCTGCGCTCCCATGCTTCATACTGGAGTACCATCTTCTCATGTTGTGGATTTTGCGACCGCCCGATCAAAGGTTCAAGTAAATATGGACAACAAAAGAGGGAATGGGCGTTTCACAAGTTTTCTTTTTGTAGCATTTGAAGAATTTTCTTACATACGACGTTTGATTTGGGGGATTGGAACCCTTGGTAAAAATGTTCGAATGATTGCTTGGCACTCTATTTTGAAGGCCTTTATTTACATTTTTGTAAAAGACCCTGATCTGTTATAAATGCTCACCAGAAGTACAAAAGCAGCTCAAACATAATAAAATGTACATCGAGATACCCGAACCACCATTGTTGTCGACAGAACAAGTCACCACTCCCCTACCGGGGTCGTCGTGTCCTTGTCGATGATAGTCGGAAAGTCTTCGTGCACACGTGCCTCTATGTATTAGAGCCCAGAGCCGCATTCGTCGTCGTTGAACCCTTGAATCGATCCAAAGCACTTGACACTAAAACTCGCCGCTGTGTACGCACGACGAGTAACCCTAATCTTCCCGCCCCAAGGAGCCAATAAGAATCTGCGATGAAGCTCGTCGACTCTATCCCAATGGAGGAGTTCGAGGAGGGTTAGAGTTCGGAAGACCGCCTTAAAGACGAAGCACCGCCATCCGGCCGAGCGTGATCCCTGCCAGTATTTAAAACCCAACCTATCTAGTAGACAAAGTCGAGACACCAAAATTCTCTTGCCTGCCGCTGCCACGAGAAGGGAAGGAAAAAGGTCAAACTTCTTTTGTTTTTATGTGGTATCAAACACTCCTTGACCCAAATCCGTCTAATCTTCTAAACATACACATTATTATTTAAGAGGACATGCCACTTCAATCCTGTTTTTTTTTTTCCTATTCATGTGCTTTAAAAATGATGTGAATTGGATGGTGGTGCATGGGCATGAGTGTACTTGTTTTTGCTGAGGTAATGTAAGTAGTGGTAGTCTAGCAGTCATGTTTAGTTTTGAGAAAAAAAATGTTTCTTTTTTGAGTGAAGGTCTAAAATGTGGCAGTTTGGATCTCCGAGAAAATGAAGGCTAGAAGTAGAACATGATTTCAAGATAATTAAGAGTCTACGAAGATCTGAGCTTTCCCTTTCATAGTTGTCGAACTTCAGCGGCACAAGATCCTGTATGTCTACTCGGTTGACGTGATGCTCTTATTTCACACAGTTACAAACCGATTTAGAAACGAAAAACCGACGCATAGATTCCTTCCAACCAAATGTCGGTTTCACACCATAGATCGAAAAACCGGTGCTACACAGGTCGGACTTACCCATGGTTGATGCGGAGCATAACCTCCGGCAGCACTCCCTCGGTGCAAAAAATTATAGGCGCCTCTGCTTCAGTAATAAAGTATGATTTTTATGTCCCAAATGTTACAGCATTAGGAATCTCTTTCGAATATGCATTTAATGGTATATATTTTGGCATATAGATCATGTTTAATTCGTCAAATTCTCGATCAAATTTCTGCTCGAAATTTGAAGGTGGCCTCATAGTTTTGAACGGATTGAATACTTTTTTTTTATTTGCCCTATGGTTCCAGTGTAAGTATTGCTCTCTTTTTTAATCTCTAAGAAACAACTTCTTCAGCAGCAAACAATTAGAGCCGCCAAATAAAATGGTTATTTGTTCCATGTTTATCTTTTATTTTGTTTTTGATCCCCTGCTTCATGTTTATCACTGCTCTGATTGTCATGAGCCAAGCTAAGTCCACACAGACCAAAGTGAGAAAGCCGCAAAAAGAGCCATGCGCGATACAGTAGTACAATCACCTGAATTTCCAAGGATATACCTCTGTAAAGTCACCCGACCGAGTTCGCCACAGGAGAAAAAATCCTGTAAAGTTACCCGAGCTCCACCGGAGAAGAAAAATACCCTGTAAAAGTCACCTTTCGATCCTCGCAAAGTTAACCCTTTTCCTTTCGAGGTCGGAAAGTTAACTTTTGATCCGGTTCCGTTCCGTTCTCCCCATCCCACCACCACCACGAGACTGGGTCCAAGCTACGTTGCGGATGGCGACCGCGTACCGGCTAGCTGGGCCGCGCTAGCTCGTACACGTGACACGGTTCCGTGCAGGCGTAGGCCCAGGAATCCGGGACGAGGCGGAGACGCGGCACGTCTGAACCGTCCCCGATGGCCGTAAAAGCCGATCGAAAACGTGCAACACGACGCCCGCCCTCCCGCCCGCCCCGGCCCGGCCACCGCGTTGGTCAAGGCCGTGCGCCAGCCCACGCCGACGCGCTCCCCCGTGGCCACGCGACGCGTCCGCGATCGGGGGAGCGGCCGCGCGCGCGGGCTCCCCAAAGTCCAACGACCCAGCGGCGCTTGCTTGCTTGCTTTCTCAGGCGCGCTCGGCGCGGCGGCAGTGGGACTGTGGGAGGGGTCGCCGTCGGGTTGGTACGTGTGCGTGCCTCCAACATTCTGGCAGATCGTGTGGCCACGGCCGCCCGCGCGGCATCGGACGGCTCCACGCCTCTCCTTTCGGCCATGTGCCCATGTCGGCCGGGTCTCGGGGATCACTCGCCGCCGTACTACGACGACTACTCGGTCCCGTGGACTGAGTGACCACCGATCGGGTATAACCCAACTTGGCGATCGATCTGTCACGGGAAAGTTGGCGATTAAAATTTAGCGGAGAGTGACGGCCACCACTCACTGTGTGGAAATTTGGGAGTGATAGACATGACACAGGAGATATATTAGCTAAGCCGTAGCCAGCCTTCTAGATGATCCGGCTCTTTCGGTCTATCACGCCATCACATCATCATTTGCGCGGCGGGATCCGGCCGCCATTTTCAGGTTCGCATGGCCGGAGGGGACTGGGTCATCGCCGCGGGCGGCACCGGTGCCAGAGGATGAGAGAGCCACGCAAAAGTAAAACGTTATCCGACATTTTTGGTGTCTTGTGAGATGGACATGTATTATAGGTTCATCACCATACTCTTAATTGGCGAACGTAAACTCCACAAAAGTTGTTGCATATTTCGCGCTTCCGTTTGGTGGATCTGTACTTGCATCCATCGTCCACGAACCTTCCTTCCTCCCATAATCAAATAAACCCTAGCAGTGTCTCTATAACATAGCATATCCACAGCGCGTTCGAACAAGGTTACTGCAGTGCCTATGTGTGCAGGAGACATTATTGTAGCCTAGGATGCCCATGATGTGCTCATCTCAAACAAAGAAAGAAAATGAGAACTACTGTGCTGCTGCACAAATCAAGAAGCAAGTTGAAAGCCAGTACAAGCTCAAGTGGCCAGAGCGAGGCGCCCAATGAATTGGCTTCCCAGCTTAGATTAGCCAGCTTGATGACCAGATCACTCGACCTCAACACATGATCAAACAGTTCTTTCCCACATATCCTCGTCACCCCCAGCTTGCATTGCACATGAGCCAGATTTGTTTATAGCCCCATTGGGAGGATCCCTAATTACCTCTTAGTCATGGGTGCGCATGTGCCTCGGAAGGAGCTGCAACAAACAAGCCAGTGCCAGTGCCACAGCTCAAACATTAAGGTTTACATCTATCATGTCACGGCCAATGAGGTGGCCTCCTCACATGCAATAATCTCAGATACTAGTATTATATTGTCCTGCATGCATTTTTAATTGTCTTGGGGCAAATGAATTGAAGGTAGGTGGTTGGATCTGCAGGTCTTGTAGGAGTAGATAGATCATAGATAGTACTTATGGTGCAGGGGGTATGTAGGTATGGGAAGAACTGGCTTCATGGGTACTAAAGTTCAGAGTATGGGTGTTTTGATCATAAAGAGAGATTCCCGCAGTTTTGCGCTGTACGTAGTAAAACAGACAAGGGCTACCCATTTGGCAAGTTGAGCTAGATCCAGTGTATTTGTCACGTTGCAAGCATAAGAAAAAAACTCCATGCAGAAAAAAAAGCATAAGAAAAAAACTAGTATTTCTTCTCTAACTATTTCTTATTTAAATGTATAGACTCACTACAGTATTACACTTCACATCTTTTCTGAAACTTAGAAAGTAGCTTTTGAATAATAGTGTGTAGTGGTAACTAGTTTTTTTTTGTGCGGGGTTAGTGGTAACTAGTTGTACAAAATCTGCTTCTACTCCTGCAAAGTCATGACATACCATGTGCAATTGCCTTTTTTTTGCAGAGGGCACAATTGCAAATATTATTTGTTGGAAAAATAACTTCGCGTTACATGTAAAAATGGCTATATAACACACGCAAAATTAATCTATTACCTTTTTTTGGTAGGTTACAAGTGGTCATATTGCCTAATGAATTTCTGAGTGCACATGTCCATGGTTTATCTTACTCTTTTTTTTTGCAAAGTCGAAACAGAGAGGAAAATTTAAGAGATAGAATATAGCTCGGCAGCTACTTGACAACTTTACTTCTCGTAAGTGCATTATTCCGTGTTGAGACGACGTGTCTGGTTAATCAACATGATTACGCACATGCGCCAAAAGTTAAGTCTTTGCTTAACATGGCCAATGGTGCAAATTGTCTGTTTAGTAGGCCAACTTGGCACCATATGTCAAAGTATATAGTCTCTCCCCTTGCTCATTGAAGCTTTCTCACCTTCTTGGTTTTGTTCAAGTAACAATTGCCGAAAAGTTTGGAACCAGATCACACAATATCCAACGCCGCTAGTTAAATTCCCAACACATTCTCTCTCATCAGTGGTTGGGAGTCCACGTTCGAAAAAGACTGAAAAAATACTGAGCAAATCTTGAAACAATCTTGAACAATCCGTTGATTAGTCCTTCGTTAACTAGATTTTTTCATAAGCCAGCTTGCTCTGCCCATTGATAATGGTTAGTGATTATGTTAAGTTCTGAATGATAACAACTAATCGGATTGGTCGGCCTTAATACACTTGCTTGTCCCCATGTGAGTTGGGCCCAAGTCATCATCATCATCATAAACCACCAATAAATCTTTCTGGTGGGCAACAGTTTGCACCTGCAAATAACAAAACTCAGAGCATTAGTAGTTTACACATGTTATTTTGTTGTTTGTTGGTTGATTGGTTCATCCCTAGGTTTAGTGATGTGCGTCTCCACTTTCTGTCGAGTGATGAATATTGAGTACCAAAGACAACACAGTCAGGCAAAAGTGTCGATGGATCAGAAGTTCAAAAGAAATGATGCTAGTCCAACATAGATCGAGGATAACATGATATATGGCCAATAGTTCATAGGTAACAAATGTGAAAGTACCCCTGATTTTGTGTGCGAGGACAACATGAGGGGGTCACCCGAACTAGATGAACAATCCCCATCTCCACCCTTCCCTCAACATTTTGCGTAATAACATCAAAGGTTTCATGGTACAACAAAAAAGTTTGATAGTATATAGTAAGAAAAATGGCAACTCAGAAGGTGTGGCAATCTTATTCTCAGCCCAAAACAAAATCTCAAAACTGGCTAATATTGATGTGGGTTTCGATGCTTAACTATCCATCCAACAACCATCATGTTATGAACATATTATTGATCTATTGTAGTATGTAAGACCCATGTGTACCCAAGCAGAGAGAGTAGTGTATTAATGTTGCAGTGACAATTTCTTGGTAAACATCGCACATACTCTAGATTTTTCTATTTGTGTATACCTAATCATAAACTAGAAATGTGTATCAAGATATTTCACATACCATACCCTTTAGAGATTCCTACCAAGATATCTAAGGGTACACAAAAACATACACAATATATTCATAGAAGTGTCACAAATTAATTTCAGAATGAGAAGATATGTAATTTTGTCTTTTATCATTTTCTCGCAACGAAAATGATTTGTTTTATTTTGAAGTCATAACGCATCAAAATAAAAAAATTATATTTTTACTACCCTATCCTATGATATTTAGCACAATATATTACTTATTATTTTGGTTTTTAAAATGGGTATTAAAAATGTATAAGCATTTGAGCGGTTTTATTCATACATATAGCTCTTACAAAAACCCCATGTACTAGTTTAATTTGATGGCTGTTATTTCCACGTTTTGCTCTAGGCAGTTACTCCACCTCTTAGGGTACGTATTTTCTAGGAGTAGTATCTAGGAATAAGATTTCTGTAAGAGTTTAGTATAAATGATGATATTTATTTTGCCTCACCTCAAGATTGAAATTTTGTAGGAGTAGTACGTAGGAATGGGTTCTTTGGTTGGGTGGTCATAACCCAAGATTAGTTTCCTCATATCCGCATGAGCTATTTAGAAACCATTGTTCTCCTGAGCTAATGTGTTGTGTATGAACAATATCATCAGTAGTTAGCTTAGTGGGTAGGTCATCTAAAGTTGACACTACGTTGTTGTAGTGATCAGTTAAAATTGTTTAATATCATTATAATCCCATGGATAACTCGGTGTGATGCAAGTCATTGGATACACTTCTCGATGGAGTAATTTGAAAAATAAAAAGAAAACATGGTAGCACAAGCTGCCTTCTTATAAATGATATCCACATTTCTTCAAAAATCACTCACTTATGTGATTAAGTATTATCTGTAGATATTAAGCTTTGTGCAAAGTATTACATTTTCGAGGCATATGCAATGTGCATAAAATCAAAATTAAAGCACTTAAATCCTTGTATTAACTTCTCATACTTGTCTTTTTCATGCAAAATACAGAATCAATGCATCTCTTCTTGCTAACTTGAAAAATACATTGTTCATTGTGCCATCTTTTGTTTTCTGAATTTTATAAACCCTTTTTCTATGCACCATGTGCACAAAATCCATGTCCATAAATATTATAATAATCTAGTAAAACTATTTTAAAGTTTTGGTCTGGACTCCAATAGTCCACTCTTAAAACTCAATATTAGACATATTTGTTTACATGCCTTATCAAAGCAATATGAGCAATGTTATTGTTCTGCAAACATGCAACCTTATTCAATACTCCCTCTGTCCAAAAATAAGTGACTCAACTTTGTACTAACTTTGTACTAAAGTTAGTACAAAGTTGAGTCACTTATTTTGGGATGGAGGGAGTACAAATTATAAATAAAATCATGAAGTAGACAAAAAGAAATCTAGGGACCCATAGAAATGAAAGCAAATAGATAAGATACTCTAGAATCATAAACGTTCAATGGAAAATATTGAGAATGTTATTAATTTTTGGACAATTAGGGAAAATGTATTTTTAATATATTATAAGTGGGGGTAAGATTACCAATTGCAAAGAAACACTTGTTCGGAAGTGCCAAATCATGTTTAACCAAGAAAAAAATTCTACAAGAGCAATTATTCACGACTAATTGCACAACAAAATAGATTAGTGAAAGTGATCCATGACTATTGGTGGAGAAACTTATAACTAATAACAAAATTAGTGGATTTTTTTCCACAAGAATGCAAAATATAGGAATAAAATGAAACTTGATAAGGTAAAAAAATCGTACACATTCTAGAAAAATATTCGAAATGAGTGAAACAAGAGAAGTCAACAATATTTGAAATAACACAAAATGCAAGAAAGCACAGACAAAAATACGAACAACCATAAAGAAAATCCAGATTCTTGGTGTACTCTCAATGGATCATTGTGGGTTTTCCAAACTCCCAGCCTTTTGATACTTGTACCTTTTTCTATGGTCATACAAAATGCTATTTTTGCTTGGTATACTTCAGTTCTCTATTCTTAAGTTTTATGTTTTTATTTAAGTTTAGATTTCCCCATTTTTGCATGGTCTGATTCATAGTCTTAACTTTGTTAACCATTCTCTGATTCTTTCTTGTCATTTTTCTATTTATCTATCAATTGTGCAGTTAGGTGTGCAAAATCACCACCATGTCATTGGGTGTCACTCTAGGTTTTGACGGAATACATTTGGTATTGAAGTTAGGGACCAAACTTATTTGGTTGGGAGTTTATGAACCAAACCTAAAGAAAACAATGTCTAAGAGGACCCAAAAAATGGATTCTCCCGACTACCAAAGAGTCTGTGAAAGCTAGATTATTTAATCTTCATATCAGAAGTGCACGTGTTATAAAAATGTGAATCTAGCTTCATTTCCACCAAACAAAGAAATTTCATATATTTGATAAATACTTATATGAAAGTCGACTTCATAAAATTCTAGGACAAACTTGGTGGCGTTTGCAAGGTATGCATGTTTATCTTCCATACTTTGCAAAAACAGTTTTATATGAGGATAGCAAATGGATCATTTGATCATATAATCACGATACATTTAACATAGCAAGAATTCATATCTCTATGTTTTCAAAAATTGTGAAGAAAAATAAACACGTGTATATACCAACAACTGATAATTGGTGTATATGCATAGAAGCACGCCTCTCAAGCAGGGTCTGACGCCATAGGCACAGAAGCCCCTCTCAGGGTTTGAATGTTGTGATCGGAAAAAAATGGATAGGAACCCATGCATGTGAATTATGGTAAAAAAATACTAATATAGTGATACGTCAATTTTAAATCATGCTTTTATATCAATAATTATTGCATTATGGGCTGTTATTATACGTTATGTCACAATAGTTATGCCTTTTCTCTCTTATTTTATAAGGTTTACATGAAGAGGGAGAATGCCGACAGCTGGAATTCTGGACTGAAAAAGGAGCAAATATTAGAGACCTATTCTGCACAACTCAAAAAGTCCTTAAACTTCACGGATATCAGTTTTGGAATATATTAAAAAAATTGGGCGAAGAAAGCACCGGAGGGGGGCCACCAGTCAGCCACGAGGGTGGAGGGCGCGCCCTACCCCCTGGGCGCGCCCCCTGCCTCGTGGGCCCCATGGCAGGCCCCCGACCCATCTTCTACTATATGGTGTCTTTTGCCCTGGAAAAAAAAATTAGAGAGAACCTTGCGGGATGAACCGCCGCCGTCTCGAGGCGGAACCTGGGCATGACCAATCTAGGGCTCCGGCGGAGCTGTTCTGCCGGGGAAACATCCCTTCAGGAGGGGGAAATCATCGCCATCGTCATCACCATCGATACTCTCATCGAGAGGGGGTCAATCTCCATTAACATCTTCACCAGCATCATCTCCTCTCAAACCCTAGTTCATCTCTTGTATCTGATCTTTGTCTCAAAACCTCATATTGGTACCTGTGGGTTGCTAGTAGTGTTGATTACTCCTTGTAGTTGATGCTAGTTGGTTTATTCGGTGGAAGATCATATGTTCAGATCCTTAATTCTATTCAATACCCCTCTGATTATGAACATGAATATGCTTTGTGAGTAGTTACGCTTGTTCCTGAGGACATGGGAGAAGTCTTGTTATAAGTAATCGTGTGAATTTGGTATTCGTTCGATATTTTGATGAGATGCATGTTGTCTTTACTCTAGTGGTGTTATGTGAACGTCGACTACATGCCACTTCACCATGATTTGGGCCTAGGGGAAGGCATTGGGAAGTAATAAGTAGATGATGGGTTGCTAGAGTGAGAGAAGATTAAACCCTAGTTTATGCGTTGCTTCGTAAGGGGCTGATTTGGATCCATATGTTTCATGTTATGGTTAGGTTTTACCTTAATTCTTCTTTCGTAGTTGCGAATGCTTGCGAGAGGGGTTAACCATAAGTGGGAGGCTTGTCCAAGTAAGGACAACACCCAAGCACCGGTCCACCCACATATCAAATTACCAAAGTAACGAACGTGAATCATATGAGCATGATGAAAACTAGCCTGACGACAATTTCCATGTGTCCTCGGAAGCACTTTGCTTTATATAAGAGTTCGCCCAGGCTTGTCCTTTGCTATAAAAAGGATTGGGCCACCTTGCTGCACTTTGTTTACTTTTGTTACTTGTTACCAGTTACGAATTACCTTATCACAAAACTATCTGTTACCGATAATTTCAGTGCTTGCAGAGAATACCTTAATGAAAACCACTTGTCATTTCCTTCTACTCCTCGTTGGGTTCGACACTCTACGATAGATCCCCTATACTTGTGGCTCATCATATAGTTCATGGTCCATACCGACTGTAATGTAAAACATTTGTTATGTTATGTTATTGTAACTTACCATAGCTCAATGTACATAATCTTAATGACAAACTTTAATACGCTTCCTCTTACATTTAATGTTTGTTTGATCTTTTCATATATTTTTCAAAACTTGTTTGTATAGTTTTTACTAAGTTAATCATATGATCATATGATCCTAGGATCGGTACATTCTTGGGCGGGAGCGGGTTACTCTTAAAAACATCTTACTTAGGTGTAAAGTACATGATTAGTATTTTTTATTAGTACTAGGACAATGATCGTGCGGTGTAACGGGGTATAAATATTCGTATCTTATCTTGTGATTTACCTGGGCATATTAATGCAATGATGTAAACAAATGTTTGTGAAATCCTGCCCGTGATTCACAGTATAGTTTGATGAGAAGTTTGGTAGGTAAATTAAAGTGGAATTGATTCAGGAGGTACGTAAATTAAGGTGATTGATTATCATAGGGAAATGTTGGATGAAGCGGTGGTGAGAAGAAAAGTGAAAGATGAAACCTTATGAGAGTGGCTAAATGGCTCCCGAACTCATCCGCTCCTGCCTGTGAAGAGTAAAATAAAAAATACTAGAAAAATTTAAAAAATATCTAAACTTTTTTGACGTGGAGGATGTTTGAATGCGCGAGGACCGTGTCAATTTTCAGCTCGTTTGGGCATCTGAGTAGCTCTCTCTCTCAGTAAAAAAAAAGGGGTCTGTGGAAAATTTTATTATTCGTGCACTATTTAGACTGATTTTGCTTTTTTTTCTGAGAGCTACTTAGATGTCCGAACGAGCTGAAATTTCACACAGACCTCACGCACTCAAACATCTTCCATGCAATAAAAAAATAGATTTTCTTGAATTTTTAGTTTTTTTACTGTTCATCAAGATCAGATGAGGTCGGGTTCAGAAATGGATATTCGAAACAATACATTCTTTTTGTGTAGTATATATAAAATATGGATATATCGATACACCATCTCATATCACATACAAAAAGGATTGGTACATCTATATCTACTTCTGATATGCAAAATCTCCAAATAAAATCCAAGTGGCCTCACACCATTCCCGAACAACCCGAACGCCCCTGCGACGACGAAACGCCCAACCAATAACGCTAGCAGAAGCGACAAGAACCCATATCACTCCCAATATTTGGGATCCCCCGGCATTTCACACAACCTGTGCCCCGATCTCCCTTGACATCACCATGAAGTAATCCATCCCAGCGAATTAAAATATCTCCCTGTCAGCCAATACCGCAATCGCTTGAGGGAGAAAGCGAGAGAGCAATAATGTAAGTAGTACTGTACTCCGTATGCTTGACATAATGCCACTCCAAACCCTTTGTTAAAAAAGGGGGCACGGTGCAGGGGGGATAGGTGACTTGAGCGAGCGAGGCAGCCACCATTGGTACAGTCTGCGGATGAAAGGAAGGTGAGGGAGGCCGAGTAGTTCACACCCGACCTAGACCAAGAGGCCTTAAAATAGTCCCCCGCCCCCCGTCGCAGAGGTTATATAAGGTCGCCTCCGTTGGACATTGGTGCAAAGGAAAGGGACCAATACCACATCGCCGGCTGACCCATCTCTCTCCCTATCTCTCTGTCTCTCTCTCTCTCCCAAGGTTGGTCTCTCTTCCGTGATAATTTTTACCCACGGGCAGGCTGCATTGCTATGTGTTTGCTTTGCCCAATGCTAACTGCTCTGCTTTCGTGCGTGTTCTTCTGATCAGGATTCCGGCTGTTTGCTGAGCTTGACGAAGCAGTTTGCTGCAGTCTTTGGCTTGGAGGCGAGGCGTTTCGAGGGAGCGAGCGAGCGATTTTTAGTATCTGCGAATGGCGACTCAGTGGTTCTCCAATATGGTAATTTGCTGCTCGTCTTCTGATAGCGTCGGGTGTAATGGTGTGGGGCGAGCTGGGTGGCTGACTGGTTGTTCCTGGTTTGGTGGCGTGCAGGTGATGGACGAGCCGAGTTTCTTCCACCAGTGGCAGTCGGACGCGACGCTGGAGCAGTACACGGAGCAGCAGATCGCCGTGGCCTTCGGGCAGGGGGAGATGGAGGCGGCGGCGCTGATGCAGCAGCAGCATCAGTACGCCGCGGCGGCGGCGGGCGAGCACCGGCCGCGCAAGGCGGCCAAGGTCAACACCAGCTGGGACTCGTGCGTCACGGAGCAGGGCTCCCCCGCCGACTCCTCCTCCCCGACCATCCTCTCCTTCGGCGGCCACGCCGACGCGTTCGCCAAGGCGCCGCAGGCCCCCAGCGCCGCCGCCGCCTACTACGGCGCGGCCTCCGCGGCGGCGCCCGTGAAGCCCAAGCAGGAGGTTGACGCGGGGGCCGTGGCGTCGTTCCAGCAGGTCAAGCGGAGCTACGACGCCATGGTCGCCGAGCCCGCCAGGGCGCCCTCCCGGCCGGCCGCCCAGAACCAGGACCACATCATGGCCGAGAGGAAGCGCCGGGAGAAGCTCAGCGAGCGCTTCATCGCGCTCTCCAAGATCGTGCCGGGCCTCAAGAAGATGGACAAGGCGTCGGTGCTGGGCGACGCGATCAAGTACGTCAAGACGCTGCAGGAGCAGGTGAAGGGCATGGAGGAGGTGGCCCGGCGGCGGCCGGTGGAGTCGGCGGTGCTGGTCAAGAAGTCGCAGCTCGCCGCCGACGAGGACGACGGGTCGTCCTGCGACGAGAACTTCGAGGGCGCCGACGCCGGGCTGCCGGAGATCGAGGCCCGGATGTCGGACCGCACGGTGCTCGTCAAGATCCACTGCGAGAACCGCAGGGGCGTCCTCGTCGCCGCGCTCTCCGAGCTCGAGAGCATCGACCTCGCCATCATGAACACCAATGTGCTCCCCTTCACCACCTCCTCCATCGACATCACCATCATGGCCACGGTCAGCCCCCAATCATCTCCACTTCTTAATTGCCCCATAATTTACTACCAGTACATGTAATAAAAACCACTTAATTAATTACTTAGTCTGACTGATATGTTAATCTGATGCAGGCCGGCGAAGACTTCTCGTTGTCTGTCAAGGACATCGTCAGGAAGCTACATCAAGCGTTCAAGTCGTCGCCATGAAGGACTTGCTCCTCATCAAGTCTAATTTAGATCTTTGGCTTCTGTTTCCCTCCTTTTTTTCATCATTAGCCCCGAGGATTTGGGGCTAATGAGTTTTAGGTTCTTCCCCGCTGGTGCTGATGATGATAGCTCGCTTGCAGTCCCCCACACGGTGCCCCTCATCCTCAAAGATAGCCATTTCCCACCTTTTTTGCCCCATGGGTGCAGCAAAACCACTAGTTAATTACTTCTACCCTCTCCCTTTTTTTGCATGGTTTGATCAAAATCACTCCATGTTCCTGGGAGAGAGTAGAGTGAGAAAAAATGAGACAAGTCTTTTTCTAGGGCTAGTTACCAAGGGGAGTTTGAATTTTACAAAAACCCAATTTTCATTTCTCCCCTACACCAATATTGCCCTTTTCACCCTGTTTTTTTTCGACGAGAGGCCGGACCGAGTTTTTTCAAACCCAAACACCTACCTTTGCCGGCCTCTCAAATCCTACCATACTGTTCCCAGAAGGCTTCAAATATCTGTGGACAAAAATGGCGTCTTTTTTTTTTTTCAGCACCGAGGGGGGACTTTTGCAAGCCTTTGATTCAGAAGTGCAGTAGTAGGGTGTGCCTGTTTTTCAGGGCTAGTGCAAGCTGGTTGGTTGGCCCAGCAGCTTGGATGAACCCTTTGCTTTTAGTTTCTTTATGGTTTTTGTTGTAACAGGATCAAGATTGTAGCTCGATCTGTACTCTCTTGTTTGCTTGCATACAAGTATAAAGAATAAATAAATATGCTCGGTTGTTAACTTGATGGATCTCTCTCTTGGTTACATGTCTTTTCAGCTAAGATATATATGTCTTTTCTTAGTAATATTGAAACATATCTTCCTAATTTGTTTATGGACCAGAATCGTTAAACGATCTTGTATGTTGTCCTGGATATATAGAACTATCATACTATGTATTACCTGTCCACAAATCAATACAAGATTATGTGGGCGGCACTCTTTTGTTCATACAAAAGAATCGTTAAACGATATCGAGGCCTTTACTCTAAAATTAATAGTATGATGCTGTTTCACACTATGGATATAAAGAACGTGTGTATCTATGCAAGTTATAAGGGTAGAACTCGTCTACTCATACCGAACTGATCATATTCAGACTCTTACGGTTCCTCCCTCAAGAGCGAGGTGCTTAGGGCATCTCCAAGGTGACCCGGAAATTTTCTCTCGCATCTGTCCGTGGACAGGAAGAACCAGTCCGCGGACACGGATGCGGGAGGTCGCCATCAAACCGTAGCCGCATACATTTCAACCCATATTTGAACTAACTGGACGAAATTCGTGCAAACCGGCGATATTCATCAAAGTTCAGATGAAAAATAGCATAAATCATTCATACATAGCATGCAAATTAAGTCTAGTAGAACAATGTATCAAATTCACTAGATTAACACGATGTCCAACAAGTTTTTCATCAATGGAGCATGCCCTCCCACACATATACCCCCCTCCCTCTTTAGCTTCATCCAACAGTGTGTCCACGTAAATGGCCGCCCCTCTGTCGTGTGGTACAACACGACAACGCGTGCGTGCTACATAATGTGTAGACCAACAGTGAGTGAATGAATCAATCAACAAGTTGAGCAAGAGGAAGCAAAAGTTATGATCTCGTCCTCTGCCATGTGCAATGACCAGATTGCCTCCAACTGACAAACCACGTCACAAATGGCATTTGACCGAACACCTTCCGGGCGTGGTGTCGGCCATGGAGGTCGTCGACAGGGGGGTGGAGTGTATGTGACGCTCGGATAATCTTGCTAAAATAATCCCACGCTAATCAAGCCACGTCATCCCGATTACTGATGCTAAACGTCCGTTAGTTCAAACCGCGTCAAATTAAAATTTAAAATTAATGTCGACAATAAAAGTTTTCGAAAGTAGAAACAAAAAATGTTCGGTGGGTGCCAAATATTACAAGGGTAGTTATGGCACAGCAATCACATTTTTAGAAAATGGCTAAATAATTTAAACTGATTTAAAACAGAAAAGAAAATAAATAAAAACAAAACAGATAAAACTAAAACCTAAAACTAACAAAAAAAAAGGAGAAACCCCCCTCTGGGCCGTGGCCCAACTGGGCCAACCCCCAGGCCCAGCCGGCCCACCCCTCCCCTCC
>NC_041387.1:45356052-45361744 GCF_002162155.2 Triticum dicoccoides
GACGGCCACCTCGCCGGACTGCCTCCTCGACGCCGACGTCTCCGACCTCCTCCTCGTCGCCGGAACACCCCGCCGTCGCTGCTCGTCGCCAGGACCTCCTCCGCCTCGTCGCGGCAACCCCGACTCCTCCTCGAGCCCGCTATGCTCAACTACAGGGCTCGGTGAGCCTCGCCCTCCCCTCCTCCTCCTTTTTCCCCCGCAGGTCACCGCGCCCGCCGTCCTTCATGTAGCCATGCTCGCCGTGCCCGTGCGCTCACTCTCGCGCGCGCGCGCCCGCGCATGCCGCCGGCGCTGCCACCGTGCGTGCCCAGCGCCCCTCGGGCTTGCGCCCGTTCGGGCTATGCCCGTTAGCCACGCGCCCACGCCCGCTCGCCTGACCCGCAAGGCCCCTGTGCCACAGACAAGTGGGCCTAGCCCCTAGAACGTTTTATTTTAAAAAATGAAATAAAAATAAATATATAATTAATTAATTAATTAATTAATTAAAATAGTTAATGAATTAATTAAGTTAATTAATCTTGTTTAATTAATCTAATTAAGTAGATAGTTTAATTAAACCCTAATTAGACTAATCAGTTAATGACGAATGGGACCCACATGTCAGTTGACCAGTCAACGCCTTTGTTGACTGCTGACGTCATGCTGATGTCATGCTGACGTCAGCATGCACTGTTCTGGATAATGTTGAATTTAAATAATTAAATAAATCCTAAAAATAATTTAAATCTTTTAAAATTAATATAAAATAAACCGTAGCTCGGATGGAAAAACTTTGTACATGAAAGTTGCTCAGAACGACGAGACGAATCCGGATACGCGGTCCGTTCGTCCGCCACACACCCCTAACCTATCGAACCCGCAACTTTCCCCCTCCGGCTCCTCTGCCCGAAAACACGAAACACCGGGAATACTTTCCCGGGGGTTTTCCCCCCTTCACCGGTATCACCTACTACCGCGTTAGGGCACACCGAACACCGCGTATTGCCTTGATATATTTTGTGGTGCTTTGTTTGCTCTGTATTCATTATTTCTTCCCCCTCTTCTCTCCGGTAGACTACGAGACCGACGCTGCTGCTGACCAGTTCGACTACGGAGTTGACGACCCCTCTCTCTTGCCAGAGCAACCAGGCAAGCCCCCCCCCTTGATCACCAGATATCGCCTATTCTCCTCTATACTGCTTGCATTAGAGTAGTGTAGCATGTTACTACTTTCCGTTAATCCTATTCTGATGCATAGCCTGTCATTGTTGCTACAGTCATTGATACCTTACCCGCAATCCTAATTGCTTAGTATAGGATGCTAGTTTATCATCATTGGCCCTACATTCTTGTCAGTCTGCCTTGCTATATTATTGGGCCGTGATCACTCGGGAGGTGATCACGGGTATATACTATACATACATACATACTATACAGATGGTGACTAAAGTCGGGTCAGCTCGATGAGTACCCGCAAGTGATTCTGATGAGGGGGCTGAAAGGACAGGTGGCTCCATCCCGGTAGAGGTGGGCCTGGGTTCCCGACGGCCCTCGACTGTTACTTTGTGGCGGAGCGACAGGGCAGGTTGAGACCACCAAGGAGACAGGTGGGCCTGGCCCTGTTCGGCGTTCGCGGATACTTAACCCGCTTAACGAGATCTTGGTATTTGATCTAAGTCGGCTACGAGCCTATACGCACTAACCATCTACGTGGGAGTAGTTATGGGTATCCCGACGTCGTGGTATCAGCCGAAGCACTTCGGACGTCAGCGACGGAGCGGCGCGCGCCGGATTGGACTGGAACGCCTGCTAGGCTAGGTCTGCTTCCGGCCGCCCTCGCAACATGCAGGTGTGCTATGGGCGATGGGCCCAGACCCCTGTGCGCTTAGGTTTAGACCGGCGTGCTGGCCTCTCTGTTTTGCCTAGGTGGGGCTGCGACGTGTTGATCTTTCGCGGCCGGGCATGACCCAGGAAAATGTGTCCGGCCAAATGGGATCAAGCGTGTTGGGTTATGTGGTGCACCCCTGCAGGGAAGTTAATCTATTCGAATAGCCGTGATCTTCGGTAACAGGACGACTTGGAGTTGTACCTTGACCTTATGACAACTAGAACCGGATACTTAATAAAACACACCCTTCCAAGTTCCACAGACAACCCGGTGATCGCTTTTCTACAGGGCGACGAGGAGAGGATCGCCGGGTAGGTTTATGCTATGCGATGCTACTTGGAGATGATACTTGGAGATGCTACTTGGAGATGATACTTGGAGATGATACTTGAAGATGCTACTTGGAGATGATACTTGGAGATGCTACTTGGAGGACTTCAATCTACTCTCTTCTACATGCTGCGAGACGGAGGCTGCCAGAAGCGTAGTCTGCGACAGGACTAGCTATCCCCCTCTTATTCTGGCATTCTGCAGTTCAGTCCACTGATATGGCCTTCTTACACATATACCCATGCATATGTAGTATAGTTCCTTGCTTGCGAGTACTTTGGATGAGTAATCACGGTTGCTTTCTCCCCCCTTTTCCCCCCTTTCCTTTCTTTCTGGTTGTCGCAACCAGATGCTGGAGTCCAGGAGCCAGACGCCACCGTCGACGACGACTACTACACTGGAGGTGCCTACTACTACGTGCAGCCCGCTGACGACGACCAGGAGTAGTTAGGAGGATCCCAGGCAGGAGGCCTGCGCCTCTTTTGATCTGTATCCCAGTTTGTGCTAGCCTTCTTAAGGCAAACTTGTTTAACTTATGTCTGTACTCAGATATTGTTGCTTCCGCTGACTCGTCTATGATCGAGCACTTGTATTCGAGCCCTCGAGGCCCCTGGCTTGTATTAAGATGCTTGTATGACTTATTTAAGTTTTAGAGTTGTGTTGTGATATCTTCCCGTGAGTCCCTGATCTTGATCGTACACATTTGCGTGCATGATTAGTGTACGATTGAATCGGGGGCGTCACAAGTTGGTATCAGAGCCGACTGCCTGTAGGAATCCTCCTTCCACACTCCTTGGCCGAAGTCGAGTCTAGACATTGCAAAACTTTTACTAACTTGGCTGTGTGCCTTACGGGCTCACGTCGTCATCGGGTGGTACTAGGATCTTTTACTCCTCGACCTTTACTCTGGGACTCTGATCTCTCTTCTATTCGGGTTAAATGAATTTTGCTAAATCTAACATTAGGATCTCGTTATCACTTTCACCCGGAGAGCCCCTTATTACTGATGATCGTCTGCTGCACGTGAAGACCCTGAAGATACTTTCCGCTGTTAGGCCGAGAACTTGTGTTCATCGCGTTTGCAATTCCCCTTCCACCGTCAACCCTTATGGGTAACTACTTACAATTGTTATTCTTATATCATCCCCAGTTGGTCTTGTTATTACAAGATACCCTGAAAAACTCGTCGTGGTTTCGATAATCCCTTGAGCTTACTGCCTTGCTGTTCTTGTCACTTGAATACCCCTACGGTTAATTCTCGCATTTATAGAATATCCGCTCATCCCCCAGTTGTTTATGTGTTACACAAAAGTCTTCGAAATACCACCCGATATTCCAAAAATCCTCAGCAACCTATTGCTCTGGAATTTCTTGTTTGCTTTCATTATGATTAATCCCATAAGTATAGAAATCTTATTGACATTCCTTGTCATTATCATTTTGAGTCTGTTGACTCAATATGTGGCGAATGCAAGTAATCATCAGTTGATCCTTTTAAATTATCTCTCCAGCTCAGACGTCTTTCAAACATGAGCTGGTTCTCGACCAAACTATCTGTCGTCGATTGTGCCTCTGGTTTATTCAATTGATCCATCCTTGATCAGAACGTCTGCTTCTGATCCTTTGTTGTGGAAATCATAATTCCTTTTTATTTAAGCTTTGAATTATTCAGATGATTCCATAACCTGTTGCATTTGCATTCCTTCCTCTTCTGGTTGAGTACCGATACTCATATCAGATCCTTTGTGGACTATCAAGTCCTTTGTTGGATTGTTATCCGACAGTGTCCTTCACATTTGAACACTTTGTGAGTTCTTCCCCTTATACATGATGCCCTTGTTAAGTTGTATCCTCTGCTTGGCCAACCATGCTCTGCTTTCGGGCTTGTGTTATTTACTCTGGAAACTTGTGGTATATGTTTCTAAGAAGCCCCTATGGGTTGAACATATGCCTTCTCTAAACCGTGTGAACCCGAAAGTTTTCACGAGTCATACTTATCTGGTATTGCACCAGGTAAAACTTTCAACAACTAATGTCATCTTCGAAATACGAGAGGTGAATGGAAGATTATGCATTGAGGAAGTGGGAGTCGACCTTGAACTTTGTGTTCATGCCCATGGACGCGGTGTATATCCTATCATGGAAGCTTCTTGTAATAATAACTATTTCCTTGATAGCTAACATATGGTATCTGTGAATTGATCCCTTGCAACCGTGGTTCCGACCATGATTGTTCTTCTTTGATTCCATTTCTCAGACAAGTTAAAACAATTGTCTTCTATGGATCGATACACCAGTCCAACCTTTACTTTGATCTTGTGTTGAGTATTACCCCCCTGGTATCTCGAGATTATCATGGTATTGCATAACTTCCTATGAGTTCTTCATCAAGTACTACATATTCACTGATTACAATTTTTCATGGGCTCTGAGTTATTAAACACTCAAAGACACCGATAACTGAACCGAGTCCGCATTACGGTTCAACAACTCTTACTAATATTCTTTACTTACAAGTTTGTACCCGATCATGTCATTCCTAGCCTGATCGGTTATATCATTACCATGCTAAATTTTAACTGTGCTACCTGGTCCTTAATCCCGGAGCACAACTTTTGACAATGAGCTAAGCTTACGTCGATCTTCCTCGTCATATCAGTTCGCCTTGAACAACAATCTTGATTTCAGGTTTGTGTCGTACCTATGGTTCCAATAACCTCTTGCTTCATCATTCTTTTGACTTGATGTGATCGCGGATCGATTACATCTTCGTGGAATCTCTCGACAAATGTGTCATGATCACCATCTACATTCTGATGCTCTTCCAGGATATCAAGTGAATTAATAATGAGAAATACCATCCTTGCCCTCGATAAATTGATTATCGTCGACCACTTTATTGCCCTCCCACCAACACAAGCTTGTTCATGTTTGGTGTTATACCTTGAGTTCCTTGCTATCCAGCAATTGTTCTTCTTTACCTTGGAGTATTACCATCCTTTATGTCAAGAATGTTCTGAGATTTGTTCCACCTCTTGAGAATTCTTGACATAGAAATACTTCTCACCATCACCATTTTTCTTGGTCCCCGTGTTAATTCCAACAAGTGAACGGTGTTGTTTGGATTCTTTCCTTCTAGCAACCCTATTTTTTTTTGAAGTTAATGGTCGAAAGTTCATTCTTAGGCTATTGACTATTGAATCACCATTCTGACATTGGCCGTGCAACCCAACCCATATTTCGGGTGCACCTTTCAACCAATGTTTAATTGTGTATGTTTTCCTTGAGCATACATCACTATACCATTTGATCTGACAAATGTCATCTTCTTGTTCACATTATTGTGGAAATCCATCTTTTGAAAATCTCAATGAATTATCGCTGAGTCAATCAGCCACCCCGAATCTCGGTCAGATATGATGGTTGGGACAACTTTCCAAGAGTCATGATGTTGATCCTTTGATGACCCGGTAACATGATGTCATGCCTAGCACC
>NC_041387.1:45362294-45363783 GCF_002162155.2 Triticum dicoccoides
TCTATGGTACCCCAATTTTCAACAAGAACATTTGAAGCCCAATGTTAAATGTTTCCTGCCCAATTATCCAAACACCGCTGTATGGGTAATATCATGAAATTTCTCTCCCCTACCTAAGGAGTTTTCTACATAATATCCTGTCATGGATATCATGCTCTGCTTGTCCTTGGGAAGGATATACCCTTGAAATATGTGTTTAAACATAATTTCCTTTCCATTGTTCTGTTTAATCTGATGATCATATTTTCCTTCCATTGTTGGTTTAACCTTTCTTGTGAACTATATGATCTGAGCAGTAATATTCTCCTGCTTATGTAAACACCTCGTTGTACAATTCTGTCAGTAAGACCCTGTTACTTTTGTTGATGACATTCCGGTAACCACCGATGGACGGGAACTTTGCCTACTGGTCCGCCTCGTTCAACGAGCAGGAAAATGGTTCTCTTCGTCCCTCGCCCTGGGTACCGACATTGTTGCCGACATAACTGACATGCTACTCTCTGACATGCCTTGCTATCGTGATCGTACAAGATGTCAGCCCCCCCCCTTTCTACTTTTAACCCACATGGTGGGCCCATAACCCACAGGTCCCAGGAATGAAACCTGACTCTCCTGTACAACCTGTTGTCAAAGTTATTCCTCGTGCTTGACTTTGTATGTAATTCACGGGCCACTTGCCTGTTGATCTATTCTGGTATCGGACACAATACTTATTCCCGTTGCTCAGAACCCCTTTCGCACTCTGCTTCAGGCAATGAACGATTGCCTATCCGCTTGAAACTTCTTATTGCACCGTCTTACTTTGCTCTCGATAGGTGTAATTTGTTCAACTCGAGAGATACTCATATGTTCATTCTTGGGATACCCCCAGATGAATTTCCCTTATAACCTCCTATCATTGTAGAACTGCCCCTTACCTATTCGTAAGTACGATGAAGTTCCCCGAAGAAAGGACGACAACTTCATCATGATGCTTTGGAATAAAGATTTGAAGACATCAACGAAAGGGATTAACTTCTTCAAGAAGATCCATTAGAATAACCAGAATCCCCCCCCCCCTTACTCCCCTCTTAAATCTCGGGACGAGATTTCTTGTAGTGGAGGAGAATTGTGACGCTCGGATAATCTTGCTAAAATAATCCCACGCTAATCAAGCCACGTCATCCCGATTACTGATGCTAAACGTCCGTTAGTTCAAACCGCGTCAAATTAAAATTTAAAATTAATGTCGACAATAAAAGTTTTCGAAAGTAGAAACAAAAAATGTTCGGTGGGTGCCAAATATTACAAGGGTAGTTATGGCACAGCAATCACATTTTTAGAAAATGGCTAAATAATTTAAACTGATTTAAAACAGAAAAGAAAATAAATAAAAACAAAACAGATAAAACTAAAACCTAAAACTAACAAAAAAAAAGGAGAAACCCCCCTCTGGGCCGTGGCCCAACTGGGCCAACCCCCAGGCCCAGCCGGCCCACCCCTCCCCTCC
>NC_041387.1:45363793-45367698 GCF_002162155.2 Triticum dicoccoides
GGCTCGGTGAGCCTCGCCCTCCCCTCCTCCTCCTTTTTCCCCCGCAGGTCACCGCGCCCGCCGTCCTTCATGTAGCCATGCTCGCCGTGCCCGTGCGCTCACTCTCGCGCGCGCGCGCCCGCGCATGCCGCCGCCGCTGCCACCGTGCGTGCCCAGCGCCCCTCGGGCTTGCGCCCGTTCGGGCTATGCCCGTTAGCCACGCGCCCACGCCCGCTCGCCTGACCCGCAAGGCCCCTGTGCCACAGACAAGTGGGCCTAGCCCCTAGAACGTTTTATTTTAAAAAAATGAAATAAAAATAAATATATAATTAATTAATTAATTAATTAATTAAAATAGTTAATGAATTAATTAAGTTAATTAATCTTGTTTAATTAATCTAATTAAGTAGATAGTTTAATTAAACCCTAATTAGACTAATCAGTCAATGACGAATGGGACCCACATGTCAGTTGACCAGTCAACGCCTTTGTTGACTGCTGACGTCATGCTGATGTCATGCTGACGTCAGCATGCACTGTTCTGGATAATGTTGAATTTAAATAATTAAATAAATCCTAAAAATGATTTAAATCTTTTAAAATTAATATAAAATAAACCGTAGCTCGGATGGAAAAACTTTGTACATGAAAGTTGCTCAGAACGACGAGACGAATCCGGATACGCGGTCCGTTCGTCCGCCACACACCCCTAACCTATCGAACCCGCAACTTTCCCCCTCCGGCTCCTCTTCCCGAAAACACGAAACACCGGGAATACTTTCCCGGGGGTTTTCCCCCCTTCACCGGTATCACCTACTACCGCGTTAGGGCACACCGAACACCGCGTATTGCCTTGATATATTTTGTGGTGCTTTGTTTGCTCTGTATTCATTATTTCTTCCCCCTCTTCTCTCCGGTAGACTACGAGACCGACGCTGCTGGTGACCAGTTCGACTACGGAGTTGACGACCCCTCTCTCTTGCCAGAGCAACCAGGCAAGCCCCCCCCCCCCTTGATCACCAGATATCGCCTATTCTCCTCTATACTGCTTGCATTAGAGTAGTGTAGCATGTTACTACTTTCCGTTAATCCTATTCTGATGCATAGCCTGTCATTGTTGCTACAGTCATTGATACCTTACCCGCAATCCTAATTGCTTAGTATAGGATGCTAGTTTATCATCATTGGCCCTACATTCTTGTCAGTCTGCCTTGCTATATTATTGGGCCGTGATCACTCGGGAGGTGATCACGGGTATATACTATACATACATACATACTATACAGATGGTGACTAAAGTCGGGTCAGCTCGATGAGTACCCGCAAGTGATTCTGATGAGGGGGCTGAAAGGACAGGTGGCTCCATCCCGGTAGAGGTGGGCCTGGGTTCCCGACGGCCCTCGACTGTTACTTTGTGGCGGAGCGACAAGGCAGGTTGAGACCACCTAGGAGACAGGTGGGCCTAGCCCTGTTCGGCGTTCGCGGATACTTAACCCGCTTAACGAGATCTTGGTATTTGATCTAAGTCGGCTACGAGCCTATACGCACTAACCATCTACGTGGGACTAGTTATGGGTATCCCGACGTCGTGGTATCAGCCGAAGCACTTCAGACGTCAGCGACGGAGCGGCGCGCGCCGGATTGGACTGGAACGCCTGCTAGGCTAGGTCTGCTTCCGGCCGCCCTCGCAACGTGCAGGTGTGCTATGGGCGATGGGCCCAGACCCCTGTGCGCTTAGGTTTAGACCGGCGTGCTGGCCTCTCTGTTTTGCCTAGGTGGGGCTGCGACGTGTTGATCTTTCGTGGCCGGGCATGACCCAGGAAAGTGTGTCCGGCCAAATGGGATCAAGCGTGTTGGGTTATGTGGTGCACCCCTGCAGGGAAGTTAATCTATTCGAATAGCCGTGATCTTCGGTAACAGGACGACTTGGAGTTGTACCTTGACCTTATGACAACTAGAACCAGATACGTAATAAAACACACCCTTCCAAGTTCCACAGACAACCCGGTGATCGCTTTTCTACAGAGCGACGAGGAGAGGATCGCCGGGTAGGTTTATGCTATGCGATGCTACTTGGAGATGATACTTGGAGATGCTACTTGGAGATGATACTTGGAGATGATACTTGGAGATGCTACTTGGAGATGATACTTGGAGATGCTACTTGGAGGACTTCAATCTACTCTCTTCTACATGCTGCGAGACGGAGGCTGCCAGAAGCGTAGTCTGCGACAGGACTAGCTATCCCCTTCTTATTCTGGCATTCTGCAGTTCAGTCCACTGATATGGCCTTCTTACACATATACCCATGCATATGTAGTATAGTTCCTTGCTTGCGAGTACTTTGGATGAATACTCACGGTTGCTTTCTCCCCCCTTTTTCCCCCTTTCCTTTCTTTCTGGTTGTCGCAACCAGATGCTGGAGTCCAGGAGCCAGACGCCACCGTCGACGACGACTACTACACTGGAGGTGCCTACTACTACGTGCAGCCCGCTGACGACGACCAGGAGTAGTTAGGAGGATCCCAGGCAGGAGGCCTGCGCCTCTTTCGATCTGTATCCCAGTTTGTGCTAGCCTTCTTAAGGCAAACTTGTTTAACTTATGTCTGTACTCAGATATTGTTGCTTCCGCTGACTCGTCTATGATCGAGCACTTGTATTCGAGCCCTCGAGGCCCCTGGCTTGTATTAAGATGCTTGTATAACTTATTTAAGTTTTAGAGTTGTGTTATGATATCTTTCCGTGAGTCCCTGATCTTGATCGTACACATTTGCGTGCATGATTAGTGTACGATTGAATCGGGGGCGTCACAGTGTACCTGGGTACAAACGGCTCCAGAGTGAACAACTGTGTCGGTGCTGTTTGCGGACGTTCGACAATGCCTTTGTGGCGGCCGGAGACATACAACGGCGGCGGCTGAGGTGGAGGGTGCGGATGCAAAGTAAGGGGGAGAAGGGGTGGAATGAAAGAAAATAGGACCTGGAGGCAGGATTGGGTTGGCCGGGGGTGTCGGAGTCCTACGTGTCTGCCGTCCGGACTCCCGCAAAACTCCCTCCACTTGTCTCAAATTTGTGGGAGAAAACACGTCCGGACCCGCTCGACGAGGATGGCTTCCACCATTCGGATGGATGCGGGCGGTTTGGGGATCGGCGTTGGAGATGCCCTCATATCTTGCCTAAGTACGTGCTTCTTTAAGCAAGGGTGCCTAATCAGGCAGTTATGCTATGTAGTAGGAGTAGAACGTAACAACTAGTAACAAGGATGTCCATCTATTTGAGTGCCTCTATTGTAAATTCCCTGAGAGAGTAGAGTAGATAAAAAATCTTGGTGAAGAGTTGTAAATTAGATATGCTCCCAAAGAATCTGAATTTGCATGTAAAAAACTGCACCCACCTCCTCAGCAGTTTGGCTGGGAGATTAAAAACTGGCAACCTTGAGCATGACGCCATGGGACTCCTTTCCATGTGAACTCACTCACTTGGAAGGGTAGTATATTTAGCTGCGTCGTACTCACAGCACGGCTGAGTGTGTGTGGCTTGACAACTACGGTCCCAACCTTCTCATTAGTCAGCCAAAACCTACCTTGCTCTGTTGACAACAGCCAACAGGGTAGGGCGTGCGTATTTGCTGGCGGAAGCATCTGATGGAAATCTTCTCGCTACTGTTTGTTAGAGCAACTCTAGCAGACCCTGCATCCCGCCCCGGCCCGCAAAATAACCGTCAAATTGCGGGTCGGGGACGAAAAACCAGCCCGAGCAGATCCCGCACCTCGCCCCGGCCCGTTTTTTTTTGCGGGGCGCGGCAAATCTTCTCCCCCAACCTCTATCTTTACGGACTCGGAGGCGATCCGAGCTGAACCCCTATCCGGCGCGAGATTTGGCGGGAGGGACATTTCCGCGCGCCCTTTCCCGCTCCCCGCACCCTCC
>NC_041387.1:45368068-45371053 GCF_002162155.2 Triticum dicoccoides
CTCCGGTTCCTCCTCCGCGTTCGTTCTTCGTCGCCATGGACGCCCCCTGCTGTCCCCCGTCACCATCGAGGTCGCGCATGCTCCTTCCCCTCGGGCGGATCTTGTCCCCGGCCATGTTGCCCCCGCCGCCGTCGCCCAAGCACACGCCGCGCCGGCCCACAAGCGGCTGGGCAACGTGGTCGTGCAGGGCGGGAATCCGTCTGCCCCCGCCGCGACGGCCCGCGCTCCGGGCGCCAATGCTGCAGTGCGATCCCAGCCGGCGGCGGAGAATACCGGCAAGACCGCGGGCGTAAAGCGGAGGAAGGTTCCGGCTAAAAGGAAGCCACCTTCTTCAACCTCTTAGTCCATCCCCCCGCAAGGAGGTGCTCCGGCGATGCCGTTCAACGGTGCCGCTCCCCCCGCGAGCGAGGTGTTCGACGAAATGGCTGCAAGGTATGCCTCTTCGGTCTAGCGGTTCCCTTTCATTTTCGCCATTAGTATCGATAGCTCGTGACTTGTTATCGTTCGCTATAGCGGTGCTTCAAACAATGCAACAACCGAGTTCGTGAGCTTGTTGGACACGAACGCGGTTGACATTGATCAAGCCCCTTTCGAACTAGTCGACTACAATGAAACGGACGGCGGCGTGGATGATCATGGTTGTGCGGACGAATTGAAGGAGATCGAAGCGAAAGCGTTTGAGGAATCGCAATCAAAAAGTGGGAAGAGCCAAAGATCGAAGAACTACACGATCTTGGAAGATCAAGCTTTGATCCAAGCATGGAGTGCGGTGTCTCTTGATCCATGCACGGGTGTTTCTCAAACCGCCAAGAGATATTGGCAAAGGATCGAAGATCAATACTTCCGCATTCTGAGAAAGTATCCCAATAGGACTCCACGCACATTTCGGTCGCTTCAAGCGCGTTGGGAGGATATCAAGCCTATGTGCAGCCGTTGGGCAGCTTGCTTGGAGCAAGTACGCAGTGCACCTCCAAGTGGCATCGTGGAATCGGATTATGTGAGTTTGTTTTTCCTTTGTTCAAGTTGTGCATCATCATAATGTATCATGGGAAATAATTGCATCACTTTGTTCACATTTTGTAGGACAAGATTGCTCAACATAGATACAAGGCCATGGAAGCTTCGGAAGGCAGATTCTTCAAGTTTTAGCATTGTTGGGAGTTGCTTCAAAAGTGCGATAAGTGGAAGTTGATCGATAGAGAATCCCCACCAAAGAGAGGCTCACTTGTGAACATGGATGAAGACGAAGGTGATGATGGCCCAAGAAATGAGCACAAGCCCGATGACGACAAGAAGACGAGAGAGAAGATCAAGAGAGAGCAAGAAGCATCGAGCTTGAGGGAGAAGATTGATGCCATGGTGCAACCAAACGAGTTGATGTTGTTGAAGTCGTTGGAGATCAAGAAAGAGTTGGCCGAGAAGAAGGCAAAAGAGAAGCAAGAAAAGTGGCAAATGCTCAAGGAAGAGGGGCTCCGCAAAGCTGCCATTGAGGAGAGAAAAGCACATGCCTCCGAGAACAAATCGATGTCATTGTTGCTCGTCGAAGAGAACAAGATCATGTCAATGAACCGCAATGACATGGACGCCCTTACCAAAACATGGCATGATATGGCAAGAAGAGAGATCTTGAAGAGAAGAATGGTAGCTTCAGCCGGTCCGTGTTCAAGTTCCGGTGATGTTTTCTCTCCTCCGTATGGTGGCAATGTGGATGATTTCGGTGTGGGAGTTGGAACAAGCCAGGGAGGTGGATTCGGTGGCGCCGATGAACTTCAATTCGGTGGAGGTGGATCCCATGGCGCAGAGTGAAGATCGACCCCCAAGATGATGCCGGACATGTGCGCAAACCTTTTGCATGCCCTCTTTTACGTTATGAACTTTGCTTTTATTTGCGCGCAAACTGTTTATGTGATTTGAATTTGAACTTGTTTGCCAAACCTATGTCAAATGTGAGATTTGCAGTTTTTATGTTTGCGGGTCTTCGCAGTGGTGCCCGAACAGAGCCAACCCGTAAAAAAACATATTCCACGAATATACTTTTTTACGGATCCGTTTGAGGGTCTGCATCTGTGCCAGCCCGCGCCGGCCTGCAAAAGTGGTTTTGTGCGAATTGCAAACGAATTTTGCGGGCCGGCAGGATGCGGGGTCTGCTAGAGTTGCTCTTAAGCCCGCGGGCACAACCACTATTTCTGTCTGGCTCCGCGCTCCTGCGAGAGCAGTTTGTCTTCTTGTTATGCGATTGATGAAATGAAATGCTTTCGGGTGCATGATTGATCGTGGCGAGGCAGGATCCCTTTCTTTATCGTGCCGATGGGCTGGGCAAGATCTGGCTGAAAGCTTTGCGCTGCGTTTTAACTTTTAATTAGATCGCTGGCTGGAAGCGTCGCTCTCCAGCACCATCATGGATCGCGACCTTGTCCCCCACTGGAGTTGGTAATGGCCAGGCCTACGGCAACGGGGCCGGTAGGCGACGTGTAGTGCTCCTCCGCGGGTCAAAGGGGGAGGAGAGGAGGAGGGTGTTGCTCCTGCTCCCACGCGTGAACGGACGTTGGGATCGAACGTTCGTCGCTGGATCGGCGGTGTACACACGGCCGGCAATTACAACGTTGTTGGGAGCTAAACAATGGAACAACGGCGGAAGAACCGTTCAGACGCCGCGTGTTTGGTTTGTACTAACTTTGTGATCTAGTACTACGTAGCATGGTTATGGCCTGTGATGATCATCACCTGCATCATCCATGGCGTACTACTGTATTAGCACTTTTTCCCTTTGGTGAGGTAGTGTCTCCTTGGCCGGTGAGGTTAGAATTTTTTGTCATGTGTCGAGATTTGATGTCAGGTGCTTCATATCTATGCAAGAGTTCAACAACGACGATTGCAGCTTCAGGGCGCTAGCCCTTAGGGCACGCACACGAAGACTCTCCAGCTATCATCGACAAGGTCAAGCCGACTCCGGTATGGGAGCGACGACAACCACACCTGAGTAAA
>NC_041387.1:45371257-45376861 GCF_002162155.2 Triticum dicoccoides
AAATTGGGCCTGCCCAAGGCGGGTCGGGACTCCCTTGTGTTTTATTCGTTTTTTTTGTTCCGTGTTTTTGTATTTTTGCTTCTTTAAAAAAATTTGGGATTTTAAAAATATTTAGAATTTCACAAAGTGTCACTAATGCAAAATAATGTTCACAAATTCAAAAACATTTTGAATTTTGATGAACAGAAAATTGAAATTTTCATGAATATTTTTTGAATTTTGTTGAACAAACAACTGAATGTCACGAACAAAAATTAAATTCAATGAACATTTTTTTAATTGGAGGAACAAATTTGAATTCAAGAACATTTTTTGAATTCTATAAACATTTCTGCAATATGAAGAATAGTTTTGTATTCGTTGAATAAATTTTAAATTCCAAAAACTGTTCGCACCCGATTTGAATTCGAATCAAAAAAAGTTCACCGATTTGAAAAAAAGTTTCCAGATTTCAGAAAATGTTCATGAATTTGGAAACTAAAAACAGGAAAACAATAAAAAACAAAAAGAAACAGTGAAAAACAGAAGGTAAAAATCAAGAAAATGAAAAGAAAACCCCGTTTTGGAAGGTTCTAGAACCTCCACAAAACTGCAAGTTAGCTAGTTGGGCCGGCCCACATGGATCCAGGGGTACGCGTTGTCGCTATCGGGCGACCTACACGCCAAATAGGATCCCCAGGTTATAAGCCCAAGCCCAGGTCCAAATCTACCGCCCAGGTCCCATGTTCTCTCGCCTCTCAAACACAACAAATGCCTCTCCGTTGAAGCATTTCAAGCGCACAAAGGAACGATGGCGGAAGAGCCGTTCAGACGCCGCGTGTTTGGTTTCTACTAACTTTCTGTTCTAGTACTCCTACGTAGCATGGTTATGGCCTGTGATGGTCATCACCTGCATCATCCATGGCGTACTAATGTATGAGCACATTTTTCCTTTGGTGAGGTAGTGTCTCCTTGGCTGGTGAGGTTAGAATTTTTTGTCATGTGCCGAGATTTGATGTCAGGTGCTTCATATCTACGCAAAAGTTCGACGATGACGATTGCGGCTCCAGGACGCTAGTCCTTAGGGCACGCACACGAAGACTCCCCAACTATCATCGACAAGGTCAAACCGACTTCGGTATGGGAGCGACGACAACCACACCTGAGAAAAGGTGCATCACGCACGCCCCCCCCCCCCAACCCCCCGCCCACACACACACACACTCAAAATTGGGCCTGTCCAAGGCGGGTCGGAGCTCCCTTGTGTTTTATTCATTTCTTTTCTGTTTTTTTGCCTCTTTAAAAAAATTCGGGATTTAAAAAAAATAGAATTTCAATAAATGTCACTGATGCAAAATAACACTCACAAATTCAAAAACATTTTAGATTTTTATGAACAAAATTTTATTTTTTTACGAACATTTTTTGAATTTTGTTGAACAAACAATTGATTTTTTATGAACATCTTTTTCTATTTCACGAACAAAACTTAAATTCAATGAACATTTTTTTAATTGGAGGAACAAATTTTGATTTCAATAACATTTTTTGAATTCTATAAAAAAATGCATATGAAGAATAGTTTTGTATTCGATGAACAAATTTTGAATTCCAAAAATTGTTCGCACCCAATTTAAAAAATGTTCTTATTAAAAAAAGTTCACCGATTTGAAGAATTATTTCCGGTTTTCAGAAAATGTTCATGAATTTGGAAACTAAAAGAAGTAAAATAATAAAAAACGAAAAGAAATGGTGAAAAGAAGAAGGTCAAAAACAAGAAAAGGAAAACCTATTTCAGAAGGTTCTAGAACCTCCACAAAACCGCAAGTGAGCTAGTTGGGCCGGCCCACATGTATGTAGTGGGGATCCAGGGGTACGCGTGGTCGCTATCGGGCGACCTACGTGCTAAATAGGATCCCCGGGTTATAAGCCCAAGCCCAAGCCCAAGTCCCGCACTACCACACTGCACTGGGCCATCCCATGTTCTCGCGCCTCTCAAACAGAACAAATGCCTCTTTGCGTTGAAGCATTTTCAAGCGCATGCCCCAATTTAGAAGAGCAACTAATCAACGAGTACTCTATGATGAGCCATCGCAAGGGTTATTTTTGGTGGGCTGTGAGTGCGCCACTTGGCGCGTTATCAGCCGTCATCATGTGTCATGTGCTAGGTGCTCCCTCAAGATTTTTTTTTTGTCTTTTTCAGTACAAGTTTTCGGCTTTTAGATGATTTTTCAGGTTCTTTTTTGTTTTTCCATGGTTTTTCTTAGGGTTTTTTTTCATGAAAACTACGTTCTCGTTTTGTTTCCTTCTGCGTGAGGTGCCTCTCAGAAAAGAGAAAATACATGTTTTTTTTCTACCGCGAGAGGCACAGATTTACGTTTTATGGAGGCACGAATTTTCTTCCGCAAAAGCCACATCCGTGCCTCTTGGAAACGAAAAAAAAAAATATGTTTTATTGTTTTTCATCCCCGAGGGGCACATATTTACTTCTCCTGGGTGCATGGATTTGCTTCCGTGAGAGGCACAGCCGCGCCTCTCGGAAAAGGAATCAAACGAGTTTTTTTCCTTTCAGCGAGAGACAGAGATTTACTTCTCGTGAACGTACGGGTTTCCTTCCGCAAGAGGCATAGACATGCCTCTCTGAAAAAGATTTTTTTCTTTCACGAGAGGCACAAATATACTTCTCGTGGAGGCATAAATTAGTTTCCGCGAACCGTGCCTCTCAGAAAAGGAAATATATGTGTGTGTGTGTGTGCGCGCGCGCGTGTGTGCGCCGCAAGAGGCACATATGTGCTCTCGGAAAAGAAAAAGAAGCATTTTCTTTTTATCCTTCCGCGAGAGGCACGACCGTGCCTCTCGGAAAGAAAAGAAAAAGCATGCTCCTGGTCCGGCTTCTTTGTTTGGCTTTTTTCATGAAAAAAATTTCATCAAAACTTATCAACATGGGATCTAGATTTGAAGATCTCGACACGAGTAATCTAATGGTGAAAACGGTTCGAGATTTGGATGCATGCTTTAAGATACAACACTTTGAATAGATGAATTTATAAAAAGGGGAAAAACTCGCAGGTTGTGAAAAGTGACACATATGCAGTATACCACTTGTCACAACTTGAAAAGGTGGAATGACCTTTGCAAAAAGCACTCCTTAATTAATAATTTCGCCAATTTTGTGTATGACTATGTGCCGCCCGCTGCTCATCTTACTAGGTATCGCCCGCAGGGAGTAGCTTTTCGGCTGGCCGAGTAATCATGGCCCGTCTGCTGACGTCATTTTACTTTTCTTTTTCTTCAATTTTATTCACATTTTTTATTTTCTTAATATTTTTGTTTATATTGGCAATTATAAATATGTACATACTACAAAACACTTTACATTAATTTTCAAAATATTAATCTTGCACCTGAAAATATTAAACATGTATAAAATAGTGATCTATATGAAATGTAAAATGTGAATAAAAGAACTAGAAAACTTTAATCATGTGTACGATAAATGTTAATCTAGTGCACAAAAAATGTTTATACAATGTAGAAAAAATGTTCATGTAAATGATGTTCACAAGTTTCAAAAAGAAGTGTTCAATGCATTTTCTAGATTAATGTTTGTACAATGTTAATCTTTCATTTGAAATGAGTATACAAAAATGTCTTGGTATACAAAAATGTTTAGATATGAATGTAAAAAAGTAAAAAATATTTGAAAAAATTAAGAAAAATGTTAATCATAAGTACGCAAAATATTAGTCATATGTATGTGAAATGTCACAAATATAAATTGGTGCATATTTCAAAATAAATGTAAAATGTACGTGACATTTTTTAATATGTTTATAGAAATTTTAAAACACACACGTGTAATTCAATAAAAAATGCTTCGTACATTCAAACAATGTACATCACATTCAAAAACAACTTCTCGAGTTTAAAAAATGTGTTCATGAATTTTTTTTAAATGGTTTGTACAATGTACACCAAATGTTTAGTAGTGCAGAAAAATGTTTTATCATTTAAAAATTGTTTCGACATGTACTTGAAAAACATCAAACAGGTAAAAAATGTATTTGAAAAAAACAAACTGGTAAAAAATGTTCAAAACTATATATAAAATATTAAACATGGATAAAAAATGTAGACATGTATTGAAAGGCAAAACAAATGAAAAACAACAAAAGAAACAAAAATAAAAGCGAAGAAACGAAGGAAAGAAAGAAAGAAAACCCAAAAAAGAAATAAAGAAAACAGAACAATAAAGAAGAAGAAATAGAAATATAAAACAATGTAAAAACAAAGAAAACCAAAGTAGAAAAGAAGAACAAAACCAAACCGAAAACTAGTGAAAACGCCCAGAATAGAAAACAATGAAAAAAGGAAAACGAGAAATGAAAAAAACAGAGCGACCGAACTCTACAATCGCTGCGACCCAGCACAAAGTTTTCTCTTGAGAAAAACCCAGAACAAAGGGATCGACTAGTTGACGAGCGCTCCTTCGGGAGCCTCGCAACGATCACTTGCGGGCTCTCGTCGCCGTCACGTGTCGCGCTCTGGGTGCTCCTTCCGGATTTTGTTTTTATTTTTACTTTTTGCACGTGTTTTCGGTTTTCAAACCACTTTTGTTTACCTTTTGGGTTTCTATGGTCTCCCTAAGCTTTTGGACCGAACAAAAAATTTGAGAAAAAAATTAAACGCGGTTCTTTTTTCTTTCACGAGGGGCACGGTTTTGCTTTCGCGAGACGCACGACCGTGCCTCTCGAAAAGGAAAAAATGTGTTTTCTATTTTTCTTTTCCGCGAGAGGCACGGCCGTGCCACTCGGAAATGGAGAAAAACGTATTTTTTTTATCTATTTTCCTTCGGCGAGAGAGGCAAGGTTTTGCTCGCGCGACAGGTACGGTTATGCTTTCACGAGAGGCACGACCGTGCCTCTCGAAAACGGGGAAAAACAAGTTTTTTCTTTTTTTTTTTCGCATGAGGCACGGCCGTGCCTCTTTCGAAAAAATCATGCTTTCGATTTGGGTTTTTCATGAAAAAAACTAGATCAAAATCTATCAACATGGGATGTAGTTGTTGGGAAATGTAGCATGCAATTTTAAAAAATTTCCTACGCCCACGCAAGATCTATCTAGGAGATGTATAGCAACGAGAGGGGGAGAGTGTGTCTATGTACCCTCATAGACCGTAAGCGAAAACGTTTGGCAACGCGGTTGATGTAGTCAAACTTCTTCTAGCTCCGACAGATCAAGTACCGAACATACGACACCTCTGAGTTCTGCACACGTTCAGCTCGATGACGTCCCTCGTCCTCTTGATCCAGCAATATGTCGAGGAAGTAGATGAGTTCCGTCAGCACGACGGCATGGTGACGGTGATGGTGAAGTGATCCGTGCAGGGCTTCACCTAAGCACTACGAAGATATGACCGGAGGCGTAAACTCTGAAGGGGACGCTGCACACGGCTAACAATTGATGTTGTGTGTTCTAAGCGCCCCCCTCCCCCCCCACACACACACATGTGTGTGTGTGTGTGTGTGTGTGTGTGTGTGTGTGTGTGTGTGTGTGTGTGTGTGTGGAGGGGAGGTAGCCAAGGGGCGCCCCAAGTAGGCCGAATCCTACTTGGAGTCTTCCCCA
>NC_041387.1:45378885-45406898 GCF_002162155.2 Triticum dicoccoides
TGGGACCGAAGACGAGACTAGAGTCCATCCAGAAGCAGTCGACGATGTCACTCTGGAAAGATGGATGGCAGCCGTCACCGGAAACAAGGACAACCCACGTGGAGCCAGAAGGATTCCTCCACTCGACCACAACAGTGATCCAAATAAGGTACACTTGCCCTGCTCTCCACTGCATTCTTGTCGCATTCATCTCTGTCTACTCTGCCGACTGGTCGACTGATCATTGTCTTGATATCTGCTAGGCCCTCACCGAGCTGTACTCGATGCCCAATGGGGCACAAACTCCGACTGAGGAGGGTGAGGCGAGTGGGGGCGAGAGCCAGGACGAGGAGGAATGGGACTCGGACGTTGCAGGGGACGACGACGACGATGATGATGACGACGGCGATGATGATGATGCCAAAGACGAGGAGGAAGAGGAGGATGTCGTGCCACCGCGCTCGGAAAGGCGGTCGAAGCTCGTCCACGACCCTTCGACTGAACGTGGCAAGGGGGTTGCGACGCAGTCGACCAAGCGCCCTAGGACCACTTCTCCAGCGCCGACTGAAAAGGCGCCGAAGCAGCCTAGGGGGGCTCCGCCAAAGCCGACCAAGCTCCTGCCGAAAATGAAGGTGTCCATCCCCACCATATCAGGGTAATTGTGCTGCTCATATTTTCTTATTCTGTGCGAACTTTATCTCTGGTCGACGCTGAAGTTAGTCGACTGATCCTTCGGAGTTGCAGTGCTGCTACTTCTGAGACCTCAGCCCGGGCTGATGACCACGAGATGGAGGATGCAGCAACTTCGAATCCAGGTACTGTGTTCTTAACACCGTTCTTAGTCGACTGACACGCGATCTCTGATCCTGATTCTTCTCCGCAGCTCCACCCAACACTGTTATCAATCTCCCTGACGACGACGAGGATGAAGAACCACTGGCACGCAGGAGGAGTCGGAAAGCGTCCGCCAGTAAGGTGCTTCAGGATGTGACGGCGCCTGAGATTCTGACTGTGGAGGAAGAGAACACCACTCGACACACGGTGTCCTTCGCAAATCCACTGACGAGTGCCCAGCAGCCCTCTCTCTTCACGACGCACCACGTCCCAGAGGACCAAGCTGGCGCAGCGAAGGAGGCAATACGCCAGGCGGGACTCATGATGGAGCAGCTGAAGACCATCCGGGACGCGAGCCAGGCAGCTTATGACGCCAGTTCTGCCCTCCAAAGCAATGTCCAGGTCAGTCGACCGCTGTTTGTTCTGTTGGATATGCTACCAAAAACTTTTCTTTTCCGGAATTCATAGTAGTCACCCACTGGGTGTGTCGAATAAACTCCGTGTTAGCGGGGGCACGCTGAGTGCACCCGCTGGGTGTAGCCCCCAAGGCTAAGGTCGACTGCTGGCAGTCGGCCTTAGGCTTTATGATGTCAATCTTTCTGTCAGTCGACTGGTCGACTGGATTTCACAAACCGGTGGGGGCACGCTGAGTGCACCCACTGGGTGTAGTCCCCAAGGCTAAGGTCGACTGCTGGCAGTCGGCCTTAGGCTTTGTAATGTCAATCTTTCTGTCAGTCGACTGGTCGACTGGATTTCACAAACCGGTGGGGGCACGCTGAGTGCACCCACTGGGTGTAGTCCCCGAGACTGTGGTCGACTGCTTGCAGTTGATCACAGTCTTAGAGAATGCATCTCGCACACTTTTTTTTTTGAGGTCGACTGGTCGACTTTGTCTTCAACAGGATTAGTGGGGGCACGCTGAGTGCACCCACTGGGTGTAGTCCCCGAGACTACGGTCGAATGCTTGTATTTGGCTGTAGTCTTAGAAACGTGTGTTTATCCCTTTTTCACTCGGAAGTGAATTATATTTGACATTTAGTCGATTGGTTCTTCACAGAACTCCTGTGATCTTGTGGCTCGCTACTCAGAGCTGGAACAAAAACATACTCAAGTCGAGCTGAGCTTGAAGCTGGTTCAGGAGAAGCTGACAAAGGCAAAGGAGGAGACCGAAGGTATGTTTGGTGAGACCCTGACGACTGCTTTTCCCCTTGCTTGTTTCATCATCTGATCTTGCTGTAACTTGCAGGTAAGGTAAGGGAGGCCCAGCAGAAGAAAGACCTTGAGCTAGCTGAGAAGATCAAGCTTGCTGACGAGAAGTTAGCTTCAGTTACCAAGCTCGAACAAGACAATACCAATCTGAAAGCTGCTCTTGGGATTGCCAACAAGGAGGTCAGTCGACTGAAAACTGACAAAGCTGCCCTGACCGACCAAGTCAGCAAATTGACTGAGAAGAAAACTGAACTGGAGGCCTTCCTGAGTGGCCTTGCCAAAAAGTTGTTCCTTATGCTTGAAGGTAGACCTCCATGTTTGGCAAATATTTCCAATTGTGGCTTTTTCCATTCGACTATCTCCTTGACTTAGTGATCACCCTTGCAGAATTTTGTCAAAACTTTGAAGAAGAAACCAGCCGACTGGAGCCAAACCTTGACCCCGTCAATTCTCCGGTGAACGACGAAGTCGCCATGGATGTTTTCCGACTGGAGTCTCGTGTTGCAGCTGTCGTGGACTATCTCGCAAGGCTGAAGGCCGCCACATCTCGCATCGACTCGACGCTCTGGCCTGAGGAGACACTTCAGAATGACCTTGAGTCGCTGATGGCCCGCTTGAACACGATCCCTGGTCGAGTGCAAGAGTGGAAGAAGTCCTCGGCTCGGTGTGGAGCAGATGTCGCTCTGTGTCTGGCCCGAGTCCACTGCAAGGATGCGCGAGAAGAGAAGCTGGCGGCCCTTCGGGTGGCCAATACCAAGAAGCACGACTTCAGATCCTTTATGGAAACTTTCCTTGCAGCTGCCACTCGGATCGCCGACGGGATTGACCTTGATGAATTTGTTGCACCTTCCAGCCCTCCACAGGAGGGGTAAAAAACTTCTTCTGGCTCGACGTTTTAAATTTGCCTCGGTATGCCGAGTGAAATTGTAACCGACAAACCTTAACAGGCTTGACGCCTGAGCACTTTCGGTTCCTTTAGATGTCGATTCAAACTTGGATTTGGTGCTTGAATACGATTGCCTTCGGCTCGGAATGTCTTTTGCAGGTTCAAAGCAAGGTGCCTGTGCTGCAATCGATTTATTCTTTAGTCCACTTAGACGAGCACTGGGCTGCAGCTAAGCCCCCGAGTGAGAGGGTTGCTCTTCACTCGGTAGGATTTTCACGACTTAGGCGAGTGCTTGGACTGCAGCTAAGCCCCCGAGTGAGAGGGTTGCTCTTCACTCGGTAGGATTTTTATAACTTAGGCGAGCACGAGGCTGCAGCTAAGCCTCCGAGTGGAAGGCTGGCTTACCACTCGGTAGGATTTTGATAACTTAGGCGAGCACGAGGCTGCAGCTAAGCCTCCGAGTGAGAGGATTGCTCTTCACTCGGTAGGATTTTCACAACTTAGGCGAGTGCTTGGACTGCAGCTAAGCCCCCGAGTGAGAGGGTTGCTCTTCACTCGGTAGGATTTTTATAACTTAGGCGAGCACGAGGCTGCAGCTAAGCCTCCGAGTGGAAGGCTGGCTTACCACTCGGTAGGATTTTGATAACTTAGGCGAGCACGAGGCTGCAGCTAAGCCTCCGAGTGAGAGGGTTCGCTCTTCACTCGGTAGGATTTTTATAACTTAGGCGAGCACGAGGCTGCAGCTAAGCCTCCGAGTGGAAGGCTGGCTTACCACTCGGTAGGATTTTGATAACTTAGGCGAAACGGATTCGCAGCTAAGCCTCCGAGTGAGAGGATTGCTCTTCACTCGATAGGATTTTCACAACTTAGGCGAGTGCTTGGACTGCAGCTAAGCCCCCGAGTGAGAGGGTTGCTCTTCACTCGGTAGGATTTTTATAACTTAGGCGAGCACGAGGCTGCAGCTAAGCCTCCGAGTGGAAGGCTGGCTTACCACTCGGTAGGATTTTGATAACTTAGGCGAGCACGAGGCTGCAGCTAAGCCTCCGAGTGGGAGTCTGGCTCACCACTCGGTAGGATTTTTACAAACTTAGGCGAAACGGATTCGCAGCTAAGTCACCCACTGAGGGGAATTTCATTGGACAAAAAATAAAAAGTGACAGATATTATGGAGGAACTATGACACTTATTATTTTGAGGTCCATGAACTACAGAAGTACTTTATTGCAACTCATCCGAGTGATAAAGCTTAAGTGTAAAACGGGCGGAGTAGCTCCGCGTTCCAAGCTCGGGGCTCGTCGATATTATGCTCGACGTTGTAAAGACGGTACGCCCCGTTGTGGAGAACCTTGGTGACGATGAAGGGGCCTTCCCAAGAAGGAGCAAGCTTGTGTGGTTTGTGCTGATCCACTCGGAGAACCAAATCCCCTTCCTGGAAGGCTCGACCTCTCACGTTTCGGGCGTGGAAACGCCGCAGATCTTGTTGGTAGATGGTCGACCGGATCAGAGCCATCTCCCTTTCTTCCTCTAAAAGGTCGACTGCATCCTGCCGCGCTTGTTCAGCTTCTGCTTCGTTGTAGATTTCAACTCGAGGAGCATTGTGGAGAAGATCACTCGGCAAGACTGCTTCAGCTCCATAGACCAAGAAGAATGGAGTTCTTCCGGTCGACCGATTAGGCGTGGTCCGCAGTCCCCAGAGTACAGATGGAAGTTCGTCGACCCAAGCTCCAGCCGCGTGTTTGAGATCACGCATCAGTCGAGGCTTCAGTCCCTTGAGAATCAGTCCATTAGCTCGTTCTGCTTGTCCGTTCGACTGCGGATGGGCGACTGATGCGTAGTCGACCCGTGTGCCTTGGGAGTCGCAGAAAGCTCTGAATTCCTCTGAGTCAAAGTTCGACCCATTATCCGTAATGATGCTGTGCGGGACTCCATATCTGAATATTAGTTCCCTGATGAAACTAACAGCAGTACCGGTGTCAAGGCTCTTGATTGGTTTAGCCTCGATCCACTTGGTGAACTTGTCGACTGCCACCAGTACATGCGTGAAGCCACTTCGTCCTGTTCTTAAAGGACCGATCATGTCAAGCCCCCAAACTGCAAAAGGCCAGACGAGTGGGATGGTCTTTAAAGCTGACGCAGGCTTGTGCGACATATTCGAGTAGAACTGACATCCCTCGCACTTATCTACTATCTCTTTTGCCATCTCATTCGCCTTGGGCCAGTAAAATCCGGCTCGGTATGCTTTGGCCACGATGGTCCGAGAGGACGCATGATGACCACAGGTCCCCGAGTGAATATCATTGAGGATGAGTCGACCTTCTTCTGGTGTTATGCACTTCTGACCGACTCCAGTCGCGCTTTCTCTGTATAATTGTCCTTTGATTACGGTAAAGGCCTTAGATCGACGGACGATCTGTCGAGCCTCTTCCTCATCCTCCGGAAGCTCTTTCCTCAAGATATATGCGACATACGGAATCGTCCAGTCGGGAATGACCACCAAAACCTCCATGATCAAGTCGACCACCGCTGGGACTTCAGTGAAAGGATCTTCTTTGACCCCAGTCGGGGTATATGATGGAGCTCCAACCCCTCGAACTTCTTCTCCAGCTTCCTCACTGCACTGCAGTATCCAGTCATGGCTGGGCTTCTCACGTCCCACTCTTTCATCACCTGATTGACCACTAAATCCGAGTCGCCATAAACCATTAGGCGACGGACGCCGAGTGAAATGGCCATGCGCAACCCATATAGGAGGGCCTCATATTCTGCCTCATTGTTGGAGGAATCAAAGTGAATCTGGAGCACATATCTGAGCTTATCTCCTCTGGGGGAAACCAGGACAACCCCAGCACCGGAACCATTCAACATCTTAGAGCCATCGAAAAACATGGTCCAATGCTCCGAGTGAACTTCAGTCGGCTGCTGTTGTTCAATCCACTCGGCGAGGAAATCTGCTATCGCCTGGGACTTAATGGCTTTCTTTGCCTCAAACTTGATATCAAGGGGAAGAAGTTCAATCGCCCATTTGGCCACTCGACCAGTTGCGTCTCTGTTGTGCAAAATCTCTGATAGTGGAGCGTCGCTGACGACTGTGATGGAATGGTCAGAGAAATAATGAGCAACCTTCTTTGTGGTCATGTATATTCCATACACAAGCTTCTGATAATGAGGATATCTCTCTTGGATGGAGTCAAGACTTCAGACAAATAATACACTGGGCGCTGAACTTTGAGAGCTTTTCCTTCTTCTTCCCGCTCGACCGTTAGCACAGTACTGACGACTTGTCCTGTGGTTGCGATGTAGAGCAACAGAGGCTCTTTGCTGATTGGAGCAGCAAGCACCGGCTGGGTGGAGAGCAGAGCTTTTAGCTCGGCAAACGCTGCATCAGCTTCTGGAGTCCACTCGAACTTGTCAGCCTTCTTCATCAGTCGGTAAAGAGGCAGTGCCTTTTCACCGAGTCGTGAGATGAATCGACTTAATGCGGCCAAGCATCCAGTAAGCTTCTGGACATCGTGCACTCGCACAGGGTGTTTCATTCGAAGAATAGTGCCAATCTTCTCTGGGTTAGCATCGATTCCCCGTTCGGAAACGAGAAAACCGAGTAACTTGCCACCAGGAACTCCAAATGTGCACTTTGATGGATTGAGCTTGATATCATACCTTCTGAGGTTGGCAAATGTTTCGGCGAGGTCAGCGAGCAGGTCGGAACCTTTTCGTGACTTGACAACAATATCATCCATATAAGCTTCCACATTCCGACTGATTTGGGTGAGTAGACACTTCTGAATCATTCGCATAAATGTGGCTCCGGCATTCTTGAGGCCGAATGGCATGGTGATATAGCAGAAGCACCCGAATGGAGTGATGAAAGCTGTTTTTACCTCATCGGGCCCGTACAGACGGATCTGGTGGTACCCGGAGTAAGCATCTAAAAAAGACAACCTCTCGCATCCCGCGGTCGAGTCAACAATTTGATCTATGCGAGGGAGAGGAAAGTGATCTTTCGGGCAGGCCCGGTTGATGTGCTTGAAATCAATGCACATTCGGAGCGACTTGTCCTTCTTAGGAACCATGACGACATTAGCGAGCCACTCGGAGTGGTAGATCTCTTGGATAAATCCTGCCGCCAACAGTCGAGCCACTTCTTCACCGATGGCCTTTCTCTTCTGGACGGCGGACCGCCGAAGATGCTCTTTGACTGGTTTTGCAGACGAGTCGACTCTTAGGCGATGCTCAGCCAGTCCCCTGGGAACACCTGGCATGTCAGCGGGCTTCCATGCAAAAATGTCCCAGTTCTCACGGAGGAACTGGATGAGCGCTTCTTCCTATTTTGGGTCGAGTGTTGTGGAGATGCGGGTCGGAGCTGCTTCGGGGTCGGTCGGGTGAATGTGAACAGGCTTCGTCTCACCGGACGACTGGAATGCAGACTCTGTGGCGGGCTTCTTGGAGCGCAGCAAGTCACTCGGATCTGCGTTTTGCTTGTATTCTTCGAACTCGACCGCCGTCACTTGGGAATCGGCAATCTTGGAGCCCTTCTGAAAGCACTCCTCTGCCTTTTTCCTATCACCGGTGACAGTGATCACACCTTTGGGACCGGGCATCTTCAATTTGAGGTACACGTAACATGGTCGAGCCATGAACCGTGCATAGGCTGGTCTCCCCAAAATGGCATGATATGCACTTTGAAAATCCACGACCTCAAACGTCAACTTTTCTTTGCGAAAATGCTTCGAATCACCAAACACTACGTCCAAAGCTATCTGGCCGAGTGACTCGGCCTTCTTCCCTGGTATAACTCCATGGAAGCTCATGTTACTAGTGCTCAGTCGGGACATTGGAATGCCCATACCTTTCAATGTGTCTGCATACAATAAGTTCAGCCCACTTCCACCATCCATCAGCACCTTTGTCAGTCGAGTGCCTTCGACAACTGGATCGATCACCAAAGCTTGCCTCCCGGGGGTGGCAATATGAGTCGGGTGATCTGATTGGTCGAATGTGATGGGTGTTTGAGACCACTTCAGATAATTTGCCTTTGCTGGGGCAACCATGTTCACCTCTCGGTTAATCACTTTCAGTCGACTTCTGCTTTCCACATCTGCAAAGATCATCAGAGTGGAGTTGATATGCGGATATCCTCCCTCACTGTCCTCTTTGTCTTCGGCCTTGTCCGACTCCTTCTCCTTGTCCTTAGACTGTTTTCCCTGAAACTGCTGGATCAGGAGTCGACATTGGCGAGTGGTGTGCTTTGGGTAAATGATATTCCCCTCTTCATCTTTCTTCGTGTGAATGTGACATGGCATATCCATCACGTCATTCCCTTCTTTATCCTTTACCTTCTTGGGGTTCCAGGATCCTTTTGGTTTCCCCTTAAACTTTCCTTGAGTCACAGCCAGAGCCTCTCCAGGAGCTGCCGGTTCAGCCTTCCGCTTCTGTTTCCGACTGGTGTTTCCTTTTTCCGACTGACTCGGCTTGTGCTTGCCGCTTCGGAGTCGGTCTTCTTCTTCGCCGTTGGTGTACTTGGTAGCAATCTCCATCATCCGACTCAAGGTCATGTCACCGGTTCGACCAAATTTCAAACTCAGTTCTCTGTTCTTGACGCCGTCTTTGAAGGCGCATACTGCCTGATGATCAGAGACATTTTCCACAGTGTGGTGCAAAGTGATCCACCTTTGAATATACTCTCTGAGAGTCTCATTAGTTTTCTGTACGCAGACTTGCAACTCTGTCAATCCCGCTGGTCGCTTGCAAGTCCCTTCAAACGTTCTGACGAACACTCGGGACAGATCTTCCCAAGTGTAAATGCTGCTAGGAGGTAATTGAGTCAACCATGCCCTGGCAGAACCTTCCAACATGAGGGGCAAATGCTTCATGGCCACCTCGTCGTTCCCACCACCGATCTGAACTGCCACTCGGTAGTCTTCAAGCCAAGTTTCAGGCTTAGACTCACCAGTGAACTTGCTGACTCCTGTTGCCAACCTGAAATTGGGGGGGATAACTGCGGCTCTGATAGCTCTGCTGAAACATTCAGGACCAGAAACATGTACTCGACTGCTCGTGGGTACACCTCTGTCGAGTGCGCCTCGATGGGCTCTGTTCCGGTCGACCAACCCTTGCACGATAATGGATCGCGCGTCGAAGCCTGGCTCTCTGGGGTCAACTGGAACCCTACGCCCTGTACTGTACTGGCGCCTATCATCTGGCTGCCGAGGAGCGTAAGACCCACCCCTCAGAGGGGAATAGGGCACTCGACGCCTATCATCTCGGTCGAGTCTGTCGCCATATTGATCTCGCCGATTCTCACGCCCTTCGCGCCGCGGAGGCGATTTGGGGCTGTGAGCCGACTGAACCGTATTCACAGTGACAGATCGACTGTGAATTCTGTTGCGCGACTGAGACACGGCTGAATTCTGATCTCCTGCTGCCCGGAGCAGATCCCTGATTTGCAGCAAACCTCTGCCAGCTTCCGACTGCGAAGGCTGAATGGACTCTGCTATACGGGTCGCAGCTGCTAAATTCTGAATTGGGGTTCGATATACCTGAGTCGGCGGGAAGAATTGACGTCGACTGGTGTCGGGAACTCGTTGCCGCGCGCGCTCGTCAAGTGCTCGCTGAAGGTTCTCCAGTCGAGTGCGCTCGGCCAAATTGGCCAGACGCGCCTCCTCCAAGGCACGAGCCTCGGGGGTTTCTCCTGCGATGGGAATACGCAGGGGATCCTCGTTCCTGCGGCGAAGCTCTTCTCTTTGCAGAGAGTCGAGTGGCTCGGGCTGGTACTCTTCGTAGTCTCGTGCAGGGTCGTCGCCGTCACCTGCTCCACCACCACGGGCGAAGCCAGGAGGGCTGTGGGGCCCGTCGACCATCAAGATTTCCGCCGCTGGATCACTGCTTCCGCACTCGGATGCAGTCTCTCCGGAGCCAGTCGACTGATCGAACAAGCCGTAGAGAGATTCGTTGGGCTCGATTGCCGCAACTTGTGTAGTGGCCGATTGGCGAGCCACCGCGTGACTCACCCATCGCTGAAGCCTCGACCGGCCTGAGCGCTTGCGCTGGCGGGAGACCGGGAGGGTGGACGATGGAGGAGCCGACCGATACTGGGTCGACGGTTGCCGCAGCAGAACGCCACGGACACATGCGCGAAAATGCGTCGCACCGCGGACGGGGAGCGCGTCTACGTCGAGTGGAGCCTCCTGGAGCCATGCGGAGTCGTCGGCGATGAAGGTGAGAGTGCCGAGACGGATCTCTTGACCCTTGACCAAAACTCCAGCAGACACCATGATGAGAGTACTCGGAAGAATCGCAACTTCTCCACAAAATCGCTAAAACACATGCCCCACGGTGGGCGCCAACTGTCGTGGTTCTAAGCCTGACAGTAGAGTGGGGGGTAGGTATGGAGAGGCAAGGTCCTAGCTATGGAGAGGTTGTAAGCACAAAGGATGTACGAGTTCAGGCCCTTCTCGGAAGAAGTAACAGCCCTACGTCTCGGAGCCCGGAGGCGGTCGAGTGGATTAGGAATGTATGAATTACAAGGTGCCGAACCCCTCTGCCTGTGGAGGGGGGTGGCTTATATAGAGTGCGCCAGGCCCCCAGCCAGCCCACGTAGGAGAGGGTTTAAGGTGAGTTAAGTCTGGGGCGTTACTGGTAACGCCCCACATAAAGGCCTTTACTATCATAAAGTCTACTTGATTACAGGCCGTTGCAGTGCAGAGTACCTCTTGACCTCCTGGTGGTCGAGTGAGTCTTAGTGGTCGAGTCCTTCAGGCCAGTCGAGTGAATCCTCGTTGGTCGACTGGAAGGCGACCTCTTCTAAGGATGTCCTGGGGTAAGTTACTTGGATCAGGTCCATGACCCTACCCTAGGTACATAACCCCATCAGGCGCCACCCCTTTGTGGGCTGGTGTGCTCCCCTTTTATGGCCCATATGGCCCATATCTTTCCCCCGAGGGTTTCGGTAACCCCTCCGGTACTCCGATAAATACCCGATACACTCCAGAACACGTCGGGTGTCCGAATATCATCGTCATATATATCAATCTTTACCTCTTGACCATTTCAAGATGCCTAGTCATGTCCGTGATCTCATCCGGGACTCCGAACAACATCCAGTCACCAAATCACATAACTCATATAATACTAAATCGTCATCGAACGTTAAGCTTGCGGACCCTACGGGTTCAAGAACTATGTAGACATGACCAAGACACCTCTCCGGTCAATAACCAATAGCGGAACTTGGATGATCATATTGGCTCCTACATATTCTATGAAGATATTTATCGGCCGAACCGTTATGACAACATATGTTATTCCCTTTGTCTATCGGTATGTTACTTGCCCGAGATTCGATCGTCGGTATCTTCATACCTAGTTCATTCTCGTTACCGGCAAGTCTCTTTACTCGTTCTGTAATACATCATCCTGTAACTAACCCATTAGTCACTTTACTTGCAAGGCTTCTTATGATGTGCATTACCGAGATGGCCCAGAGATACCTCTCCGAAACTCAGAGTGAAAAATCCTAATCTCGATCTATGCCAACTCAACAAACACCTTCGGAGATACATGTAGAGCATCTTAATAATCACCCAGTTATGTTGTGACGTTTGATAGCACACAAGGCATTCCTCTGGTGTCCGGGAGTTGCATAATCTCATAGTCGGAGGAATATATGTTTGACACGAAGAAAGCAGCAATAAGACTAAACGATCATTATGCTAAGCTAACAAATGGGTCTTGTCCATCACATCATTCTAATAATGATGTGATCCTATTATCAAATGTCAACTCATGTCCATGGTTAGGAAACCTTAACCATCTTTGATCAATGAGCTAGTCAAGTAGAGGCTCACTAGGGACACAGTATTTGTCTATGTATTCACATATGTATTTAGATTTCCGATCAATACAATTCTAGCATGAATAATAAACATTTATCATGAATAAGGAAATATAAAATAATAACTTTATTATTGCTTCTAGGGCATATTTCCTTCAGTCTCCCACTTGCACTAGAGTCAATAATCTAGATTACATTGTAATGATTGTAACACCCATGGAGTCTTGGTGTTGATCATGTTTTGCTCGTGGAAGAGGCTTAGTCAATGGGTCTGCTACATTCAGATCTGTATGTATTTTGCAAATCGCTATGTCTCCCTCCTTGACTTGATCACGGATGGAGTTGAAGCGTCTCTTGATGTGTTTGGTTTTTTTGTGAAATATGGATTTCTTCGCCAAGGCAATTGCTCCAGTATTGTCACAAAAGATTTTCATTGGACCCTATGCACTAGGTATTACACCTAGATCAGATATGAACTCCTTCATCCAGACCCCTTCATTTGCTGCTTCCGAAGCAGCTATGTACTCCGCTTCACACGTAGATCCTGCCATGACGCTCCGCTTGGAACTGCACCAGCTGATAGCTCCACCATTCAAAATTAATACGTATCCGGTTTGTGACTTAGAGTCATCCGGATTAGTGTCAAAGCTAGCATCAATGTAACCATTTACAACGAGCTCTTTGTCACCTCCATAAACAAGAAACATATCCTTGGTCCTTTTCAGGTACTTCAGGATGTTCTTGACTGCTGTCTAGTGATCCACTCCTAGATTACTTTGGTACCTCCCAGCTAGACTTATGGCAAGGCACACATCTGGTCTGGTACATAGCATAGCATACACAATAGAACCTATGGCTAAGGCATAGGGAATGACTTTCATTTTCTCTCTATCTTCTGTAGTAGTCGGGCATTGAGTCCGACTCGATTTCACACCTTGTAACACAGGCAAGAACCCTTTCTTTGACCGGTCCATTTTGAACTTCTTCAATACTTTATCAAGGTATGTGATTTGTGAAAGTCCTATTAAGCGTCTTGATCTATCTCTATAGATTTTTATGCCCAATACATAAGAAGCTTCACCGAGGTCTTGAAAAACTCTTATTCAAGTATCCTTTTATGCTATCCAGAAATTCTACATCATTTCCAATCAACAATATGTCATCCATATATAATATTAGAAATGCTATAGAGCTCCCACTCACTTTATTGTAAATACAGGCTTCTCCAAAAGTTTGTATAAAACCATATGCTTTGATCACCTCATCAAAGCATATATTCCAACTCCGAGATGCTTGCACCAGTCCATAGATGGATCGCTGGAGCTTTCACACTTTGTTAGCACCTTTAGGATCAACAAAACCTTATGGTTCCATTATATACAACTCTTCTTTAATAAATCCATTAAAGAATGCAGTTTTGACTTCCATTTGCCGGATTTCATAATCATAAAATGCGTCAATTGCTAACATGATTCGGACAGACTTAAGCATCGCTACGGGTGAGAAAGTCTCATCGTAGTCAACTCCTTGAACTTGTCAAAAACCTTTCGCGACAAGTCGAGCTTTCTAGACAGTAACATTACCATCAGCGTTAGTCTTCTTCTTGAAGATCCATTTATTCTCTATGGCTCGCTGATCATCGGGCAAGTCCACCAAAGTCCACACTTTGTTCTCGTACATGGATCCTATCTCAAATTTCATGGCTTCAAGCCATTTACCAGAATCTGGGCTCATCATAGCTTCTTCATAGTTCGTAGGTTCGCCATGGTCTAGTAACATGACTTCTAGAACAGGATTACTGTACCACTCTGGTGCGGATCATGCTCTGGTTGAACTACGAGGTTTGGTAGTAACTTGATCTGAAGTTTCATGATCATCATCATTAGCTTCCTCTCTAGTTGGTGTAGGCATCACGGGAACGGATCTCTCTGATGAGCTACTTTCCAAATTGAGAGAAGGTACAATTACCCCATCAAGTTCCACTTTCCTCCCACTCACTTCTTTCGAGAGAAACTCATTCTCTAGAAATGTTCCATTCTTGGCAACAAAATCTTGCCTTTGGATCTGTGGTAGAAGGTGTACCCAATTGTTTCCTTAGGGGTATCCTATGAAGACGCACTTCTCCGATTTGGGTTCGAGCTTATCAGGCTGAAGCCTTTTGACATAAGTGTCGCAACCCCAAACTTTAAGAAATGACAGCTTAGGTTTCTTGCCAAACCATAGTTCATACGGTGTCGTCTCAAAGGATTTAGATGGTGCCCTATTTAACGTGAATGCAGTTGTCTCTAATGCATAACCTTAAAACGACAGTGGTAAATCAGTAAGAGACATTATAGATCGCACCATATCTAATAAAGTGCAGTTACGATGTTCGGACACACCATTACGCTGTGGTGTTCTAGGTGGCGTGAGTTGTGAAACTAATCCACATTGTTTTAAATGAAGGCTAAACTCGTAACTCAATTATTCGCCTCCACGATCAGATTGTAGAAACTTTATTTTCTTGTTACAATGATTCTCCACTTCACTATGAAATTCTTTGAACTTTTCAAATGTTTCAGACTTGTGTTTCATTAAGTAGATATACCCATATCTACTCAAATCATCTGTGAAGGTCAGAAAATAACGATACCCGCCGTGAGCCTCAACATTCATCGGACTGCATACATTGGTATGTATTATTTCCAATAAGTCATTGGCTCGCTCCATTGTTCCGGAGAACGGAGTTTTAGTCATCTTGCCCATGAGGCATGGTTCGCAAGTATCAAATGATTCATAATCAAGTGATTCCAGAAGTCCATCGGCATGGACTTTCTTCATGCGCTTTACACCAATATAACCTAAACGGCAGTGCTACAAATATGTTGCACTGACATTATCAACTTTGCATCTTTTGGCATCAATATTATGAATATGTGTATCACCACAATCGAGTTTAGAAAAAATAGACCACTCTTCAAGGGTGCATGACCATAAAAGATATTACTCATATAAATAGAACAACCATTATTATCTGATTTAAATGAATAACCGTCTTGCACTAAACAAGATCCAGATATAATGTTCATGCTCAACGCTGGCACCAAATAACAATTATTCAGGTCTAAAACTAATCCTGAAGCTAGATGTAGAGGTAGTGTGCCGACGGCAATCACATCGACCTTGGAACCATTCCCGACGCGCATCGTCACCTCGTCCTTAGCCATTCTTCATTTAATCCGTAGCTCCTGTTTCAAGTTACAAATATGAGCAACCGAACCAGTATCAAATACCCAGGCGCTACTACGAGCATTAGTAAGGTACATATCAATAACATGTATATCAAATATACCTTTGTTCACTTTGCCATCCTTCTTATCTGGCAAATACTTGGGGCAGTTCCGCTTCTAGTGACCAGTCCCTTTGAAGTAGAAGCACTCAGTTTCAGGCTTCGGTCCAGCTTGGGGCTTCTTCTCGGGAGTGGCAACTTACTTTCCATTCTTCTTGAAGTTCCCCTTCTTTCCTTTGCCCTTTTTCTTGAAACTAGCGGTCTTGTTAACCATCAACACTTGATGCTCCTTCTTGATTTCTACCTCCACAGCTTTGAGCATTGCGAAGAGCTTGGGAATTGTCTTCTTCATCCCTTGCATATTATAGTTCATCACGAAGCCTTTGTAGCTTGGTGGCAGTGATTGGAGAACTCTGTCCATAACACTATCATCTGGAAGATTAACTCCCAGCTGAGTCAAGTGATTATGATATTCAGACATTCTGAGTATGTGTTCACTGACAGAACTGTTCTCCTCCATCTAGCAGCTATAGAACTTGTTGGAGACTTCATATCTCTCAACTCGGGCATTTGCTTGAAATATTAACTTCAACACTTGGAACATCTCATATTCTCCATGACGTTCAAAACGTCTTTGAAGTCTCGATTCTATGCCCTAAAGCATGGCACACTGAACTATCGAGTAGTCATCAGATCGAGCTTGCCAGACGTTCAAAACATCAGCATCTGCTCCTGCAGTAGGTGAGGGAGTCCTAGACTAGGGGGTGTCCGGATAGCCGAACTATCATCATTGGCCGGACTCCAAGACTATGAAGATACAAGATTGAAGACTTCGTCCCGTGTCCGGATGGGACTTTCCTTGGCGTGGAAGGCAAGCTTGGCGATACGGATATGTAGATCTCCTACCATTGTAACCGACTCTGTGTAACCCTAGCCCTCTCCGGTGTCTATATAAACCGGATGGCTTTAGTCCGTAGGATGAACAACAATCATACCATAGGCTAGATTCTAGGGTTTAGCCTCCTTGATCTCGTGGTAGATCTACTCTTGTAACACACATCATCAATATTAATCAAGCAGGACGTAGGGTTTTACCTACATCAAGAGGGACCGAACCTGGGTAAAACATCACGTCCCTTGTCTCCTATTACCATCCGCCTAGACGCACAGTTCGGGACCCCCTACCCGAGATCCGCCGGTTTTGACACCGACATTGGTGCTTTCATTGAGAGTTCCTCTGTGTCGTCACCGATAGGCTCGATGGCTTCTTCGATCATCAACAACGATGCAGTCCAGGGTGAGACCTTCCTCCCTGGACAGATCTTCGTATTCGGCGGCTTTGCACTGCGGGCCAATTCGCTTGGCCATCTGGAGCAGATCGAAAGCTACGCCCCTGGCCGTCAGGTCAGATTTGGAAGTTTGAACTTCACGGCTGACATCCGTGGGGACTTGATCTTCGATGGATTCGAGCCACAGCCGAGCGCGCCGCACTATCACGACGGGCATGACTTAGCTCTGCAGCCGGACAATAATCTGGAGGCCGCACTCGAGTCCGCTCCGATCTTCAATTCGGAGCTGGCCGCGCAGATTGAGGACGGATGGCTAGACACCGCCTCGGGGGCTGCAACCTACGGCGATAGAGCCGAACACTGATCTTGTCCCTCATGAAGCCCGTGACTCCGAGATGCCGGACTCCTTGCCGGACTCCAAGCCTCCCGCGCCCCCTCCAATCGAATCCGGTTGGGCGCCGGTCATGGAGTTCACCGCTGCGGACATCTTTCAACACTCACCTTTCGGCGACATCTTGAGCTCGCTAAAGTATCTCTCGTTATCAAGAGAGCCCTGGCCGGACTACGGTCAGGACGGTTGGGATGCGGACGACGAAGAAATTCAACACCCACCCACCACCCACTTAGTAGCCACTGTCGACGATCTAACCGACATGCTAGACTTCGACTCCGAAGACATCGACGGCATGGACGACGATGTCGGAGACGACCAAGAACCAGCACCTACTGGGCACTGGAAAGCCACCTCATCATATGACATATACGTGGTGGATATCCCAAAGGATGGGAATGGCGAAGGAACAGCGGAGGATGACCCCTCCAAGAAACAGCCTAAGCGCCGGCGTCAGCGGCGCCGCTCTAAATCCCACCACAGCAAGAATGAAGATTCTGGCACCAGAGATAATAACACCCCAGACAGTGCCGAAGACAACCCACTCCAGCAAGATTCAGTACAGGAGGACGGAGACGCCAGCCCTCATGAGAGAGCGGCAGAAGAAGAGGTAGAGGATTATATGCCTCCCTCCGGAGACGAGGCAAGCCTCGACGACGACGAATTCGTCGTGCCTGAGCATCCAGTCGAACAAGAGCGTTTTAAACGCAGGCTTATGGCCACGGCAAACAGCCTCAAGAAAAAGCAGCAACAGCTTAGAGCTGATCAAGATCTGCTAGCCGACAGATGGACTGAAGTCCTCGCGGCCGAAGAGCATGAGCTCGAACGCCCCTCCAAAAGCTACCCTAAACGCAAGCTACTCCCCCGATTAGAGGAGGAGGCATATGAACCCGCATCACCAGCAGACAATACGGCTGACTGACCACCCCGTGGTCGCGACAGAGAGGCCTCTAGGCCCTACACTAGAACCGTACTCCGGCATCACTCGAAAAGCACAAGGCCACAGGGGAACGCTTCGGACTTGCGAGATATATTGGAGGATAAGGCAAGACAATCAAGATCGATCTATGGATCGCGTGGGCGCCCCATGATACGTGACGACAACCGTCGCGCCGGACACAGTAAGTCCGGCCGGGCCGAACAAAATAGACAAAGCTCTTTTGAGCTCAGTCGTGATATCGCCTAGTACAGAGGCGCTGCACACCCACTATGCTTCATAGATGAAGTAATGGATCATCAAATCCCCGAAGGGTTTAAACCCGTGAATATTGAATCTTACGATGGCACAACAGACCCCACGGTTTGGGTCGAAGACTATCTCCTCCATATCCAGATGGCCCGCGGTGACGATCTTCACACCATCAAATATCTCCCACTCAAGCTTAAAGGACCATCCCGGCATTGGCTTAACAACTTGCCAGCAGAGTCAATCGGGAGTTGGGAAGACCTGGAAGCCGCATTTCTCGATAACTTCCAAGGCACGTATGTGCGACCACCAGACGCTAATGACCTAAGCCATATAATTCAGCAGCCAGACGAATCGGCTAGACAATTCTGGACACGGTTCTTAACCAAGAAAAACCAAATCGTCGACTGTCCGGATGCGGAGGCCCTCGCGGCCTTCAAACATAACATCCGCGACGAGTGGCTTGCCCGGCACCTGGGACAGGAAAAGCCGAAATCCATGGCAGCCCTCATATCACTCATGACCCGCTTCTGCGCGGGAGAGGACAGCTGGCTAGCACGCAGCAACAACCTCAGCAAAAATTCTGGCAGTCCGGATATCAAGGACCGTAATGGCAGGTCGCGTCGCAACAAAAACAAATGCCGCATTAACGGCGATAATAGTGAAGATACGGCAGTCAATGCCGAATTCAGAGGCTCTAAACCCGGTCAGCGGAAAAAGCCATTCAAAAGAACTACTCCGGGTCCATCCAATTTGGACCGAATACTCGACCGCTCGTGCCAGATACACGACACCCCCGAAAAGCCAACCACACCAACAGGGACTGTTGGGTATTCAAGCAGGCAGGCAAGTTAATTGCCGAAAACAATGACAAGGGGCTGCATAGAGATGACGAGGAAGAGACCCGACCGCCGAACAATAGAGGACATAAGGGTTTCCCCCCACAGGTGCGGACGGTGAACATGATATACGCAACGCACATACCCAAAAGGGAGCGGAAGCGTGCACTCAGGGATGTATACGCGATGGAGCCAGTTGCCCCGAAGTTCAATCCATGGTCCTCCTGCCCGATCACTTTTGACCGAAGGGACCACCCCACTAGCATCCGCCACGGCGGATTCGCCGCATTGGTTTTAGACCCAATCGTCGATGGATTTCACCTCACCAGAGTCCTGATGGACGGCGGCAGCAGCCTGAATCTGCTTTATCAGGATACAGTGCGCAAAATGGGCATAGACCCCTCAAGGATTAAACCTACCAAGACGACCTTTAAAGGCGTCATACCAGGTGTAGAAGCCAATTGTACAGACTCAGTTACATTGGAAGTGGTCTTCGGATCCTCGGATAACTTCCGAAGCGAGGAGTTAATCTTCGACGTAGTTTCGTTCCGCAGCGGCTATCATGCTCTGCTCGGACGTACCGCGTTCGCAAAGTTCAACGCGGTGCCGCACTACGCATACCTCAAGCTCAAGATGCCAGGCCCTCGAGGAGTCATCACGGTCAACAGAAACACTGAACGCTCTCTCCGAACGGAGGAACATACAGCGGCTCTCGCGGCAGAAGTACAGTGCAGCCTCTTAAGGCAATTCTCGAGTCCGGCCGTTAAGCAACCGAACACGGCTAAACGCGCCCGGAGTAACCTACAACAAGACCACCTGGCACGTTCCGAGCACGCGTAGCAGTGTGGCCCCAACCCCAGCCCATGCAAAACGTCAAGATAGGTCCTTCACGTACACCGTTATGCTCTGAAGATACCATGGGCATGGGGAGAGGGGCACGACCACGATAGGCCCAGAATGCGGCTCAACCACACCAGGGGCTCTCAAGTGTGTCGTTCTTTTCTTTCTTTTTCCTTTTTTTACCCACAGGACTCCGTTCGTCAGAGGCCCTGTCCGGCAGCAGACCTGCCGAACTCACGATGCAACAGCCAGGGAAGGAGAAAGGCTGCAACGAATATCCAGGTGGTCTCCATTACGAGCATTAAATCTATTTTATGCACCATTCCGCAGCCTACCCCTGGAGGGGGACATATTTAATAGTCCCATCCCTTGCTTATCGCACCATTTGTATCGTTCTGCATTCACAACAGTTTTTCTTGAATAAGTAATGCAGCATCTTTTTGCTTCCAATTGCATTTCTTTCTTATACATATGTTCATTTATGACATGTTGCATCCGTACATTTTGGTACGGCTAAATACACTAGGGGCTTATGTTTCCCGCATCATGGTGTGATAAGTCCGAACACTTTCACAAGTGTGGCACCCCGAACTTATAGCATTATATGCATCGGCTCCGAATCATGTCTTGGGTCAATAGTTGGGTTTGCCCGGCTCCCATGTTTTGGTACCTTACGTTCTGTTGTATCGGCTAAGGTAGCACTGGGAGAACCACTGCGATTGTGCCCCAGTTGAGCTGGGCGAGCGCCCCAGTGGAGAAAGCTAAAACTGACCGTCATGATGAGGCGAGAGCCGGTCATTGTTCGAGAGGTTTTTTGCGAGTCCCTAAAGACTTATGCCACTTAGAGCGAGGGGCCGGCTTTGTCCGGCCCAGGTGTGGATAGCGCCCCAAATTCGGCCTTCCGAAGACTAGGGGCTTCGCCGAAATTTAAAATTATAGAATTCTATGGCTAAGTGAGAGTGTTCAAGCATTATAAGTCCGGTTGCCTTGTTCGTTGTGTTGAGCGCCTCCCTAGATGGACCCAAAAATGGGAACAAGAGTGCTCAAGTTTATCCCGAACACCCCAGCACTCGTGGCATGGGGGCTGAAGCCGACGACTTGCCATCTCTCAGATTTGATAAACAGCCGCACAGAAGGTAATATTTTAAATTAACAAGCATTGCTTAGCGCATATGAACTAAGTTTTCAGCGCACAGGATTACAAAATGCGAGTCTACTCAAATATTACATATTTGGAGCACTCACCCGCAATAATGCGGGCACCCTTCAGGACACTCTTATAATACATCTCGGGCGTGCGATGCTCCTTGCCCTGCGGTGGTGCGTCCGTCACAAGCTTCTGAGCATCCATCTTGCCCCAGTGCACCTTTGCACGGGCAAGGGCCCGACGGGCACCTTCAATACAGGCGGAGTGCTTGATGACTTCAACCCATGGACACGCATCCACCAGCCGCCGCACTAGGCCGAAGTAGCTCCCAGGCATGGCCTCCTTAGGCCACAACCAAACTATGAGGCCCTTCATGGCCTGTTCGGTCACCTTGTGGAGCTCGACCAGCTGCTTCAGCTGGTCTCTAAGGGGCACCGGATGGCCGGCCTCAGCATACTGAGACCAGAAGACCATCTCCGTCGAGCTCCCCTCCTCGGCCCTGTAGAAAGCGGCAGCATCGGACACGCTGCGGGGCAGATCTGCGAACGCTCCTGGAGAGCTCCGAATTCGGGTAAGTGATAGGTAATTCACACTCACATGCTTACTTTGCATGAAAAATGCCTTACCCGCCGCTATTTTCTTCAACGCCTCGACTTCCTGGAGGGCCTTATAGGCTTCTGCCTTAGCGGCTTTGGCACTCTCAAGAGCCGTTGCAAGCTCGGACTCTCGAGTCTTCGAGTCACGCTCCAAACTCTCGTGTTTTCCACGAGAGGCTGGAGCTCTTGCTGTACCTCCGCCACCCGTGCCTCCTGCTTCTCTCGCTCGGTGCGCTCCGCGGCCGCATTACGTTCGGCCGCGGCCACCGCCTCCTTCAGGGTCGCCACCTCGTTAGTGGCCCTTGCAATACCCATGTTATCCTTGTCATTCTTCTTGCAACCAAAATCCTTTTCTGTAAGGTACAATTTTAATAAGGTGTTACTCACCTTCCTTGTCCTCGAGCTGCTTCTTGGCACGGCCGAGCTCGTTCTCGGACCGCTCGAGGCTTTGCTTCAAAGCATTGACCTCTGCAGTCAATGCGGCAGAGGTCAGCAGCGCAGCCTGCAATCCCATATTGACATATTTTTTATGACTCCTGCGTATATCTTTTTAGATCCTCAGTCTGGCTTTTCTTTCCGAACACCGAACCGAGCATCAGGGGCTACTGTCTATGCGGTACTATTTTACATATATCAAAATTCTTACCTCAAAGCCTGTTAGAAGGCTGCTGCAGGCTTCGGTCAGCCCGCTCTTGGCGAGCTGAACCTTCTGAATCACCGCACTCATAACAGTGCGGTGTTCCTCTTCGATGGAGGCGCCATTGAGTGCCTCCAGCAAGCTATCCGGCGCCTCCGGTTGGACGGAGGCTGCCGACATCACGGTCTTGCCCTTCTTACGAAGGGGCCGCCCGCCGGACTCCGGAGCCACTATGGGTTCTGGGGCCGAGTCCGGTGCAAAGTCCGGGAGGTTGTTCTGCGATACCTCCGGGGCCTCCTCCTCCTGGTAGGTCCCTTCCCGGGATCCCACCTCGGCATCGTCCGCATCACGGGGGGTGGAGGCGGTCGGAAGGGAATCCATATCCGACGCACCCAAGGACCCACTCGATGAAGCGGGAAGAGCATCCTTGGGCGGACTGCAGGGTTGTATGCGGCATTAGAAAGACACCATGTGGCGAAAAGAAAAATCATAAAGTTATTCGGGAGTTCGGATACTTACGATCTCGCCAGGGGCTTGGCCCTTGGGGGCCAATCCTCATCATCGTCGCCGGCGTTGGCAGAGCAGTCCGGAGGAAGAGTCCTTCCCTTCTTGGACCCTTCGGCCTCCCTCGTTGGGGAGGCCTTCCTTTTCTTCCCTCCCCCCACTGGGGGAGAGGCTTTCTTCTTCTCCTCCTCGCCTTTGCGGGAGGAGTCTGCCTCGGAGTCATCATCCGGTAACACCTGAAAACGGGAACTCTTCCGAGTGCCCGTGGCCTTCTTCTTGGCCTTATTCTCCGGCACCACGTGGGGTGCCGGAGCCAGCAACCCCGTTAAGCGGGCGTCCATTGGGTCCTCTGGTAACGGGGCCGGACAGATAGTCTGTTCGGCCTTCTCCAGCCAGCCCTGTCAAAGGAGAGGGAGTTTAGATCCCACATAGAGTCAAATTATGGAAAACAAACGTCTCGTAAAGGACAAAATCGTTTACCTCGTCAACTGGACGCTGCGAGCTGAATCCGTGATCTTCGGTAGCGGATGCGGGGGCTTCGACACCCTTAAAAAGCACCTTCCAGACATCTTCGCATGTAGTATCGAAGAGCCCGCTCAAAGTCTGGTGCTGCGCCGGATCGAACTCCCACATATTGAAGCCCCGTCGTTGGCACGGGAGAATCTGGCGGATGAGCATGATCTGGACTACATTGACAAGCTTGAGCTTCTTGTCACTAGCTTTTGGATGCAGGCTTGGAGTCCGGTCAGCTCCTCCGAATCACCCCATGTCTGGCCGCTTTCTTTATAGGAGGTGAGCCGTGTGGGATGCTAGATCTGAATTCGGGGGCCACTGCCCATTCAGAGTCACGCGGCTCGGTGATATAGAACCACCCCGATTGCCACCCCTTAATGGTTTCCACGAAAGTGCCCTCAAGCCAAGTAACATGGGACATCCTGCCCACCATGGCGCCTCCGCACTCCGCTTGACTGCCCTTCACAACCTTCGGCTTGATATTAAAGGTCTTAATCCACAAGCCGAAGTGGGGCTGGATGCAGAGGAAGGCCTCACACACGACGATGAACGCTGAGATGTTGAGGATGAAATTCGGGGCCAGATCATGGAAATCCAGGCCGTAGTAGAACATGAGCCCCCGGACAAAGGGATGGAGTGGGAAGCCCAGTCTGCGGAGGAAATGGGGAAGAAATACTACCCTCTCATGGGGCCTGGGGGTGGGGATGAGCTCTCCCTCGTTGGGGAGCCAGTGCGCGATGTTGCTGGACAGATATCCGGCGCTGCGCAGCTTCTGGATGTGCCCCTCCGTGACGGAGGAGGCCATCCACTTGCTTCCCGCTCCGGACATAGTTGGAGGAGGTTGAGGTGAGATGTGCGGACTTGGCGCTGGAGCTCGAGTTCGCGGAGATGGATAAGCCAAGGAGGAAGAAGGCGCAGGTAAAAGGGTTGGATCTTTATCCCCTTATATGGGCGGACAAAAACTCGTGTCCCCACCGGCGTGATAAAACTCGCTTATCTCCCAAGCGCCGCAATCAATGGCGCGGTTGGGTTACCCATGTCCGTATTGATGGGAATCCCAGAATAAGGGGAACACGATCTCTGCTTCGACAAGACGTGCCAGGGAAACCGCTTCGCTAAACACGCTGAGGTGGTACAATAAAAACGATTCGAGTAAAGGCTTGGAAGTGGTGTGACGTCATGCCACCAAAAACGTCAGCAGATTGAACTTGTGTAAATATTATTCTCTCTACGGTGGTATGTGGAATTTATTTTGCAGAGCCAGACACTATCCTGGTGTTCACAATCTTCTATAAATTATTCGGAGAAGGAACCCGCCTTGCAATGCCGAAGACAATATGCGTGCCGGACTCATCATCATTGAAGCCTGGTTCAGGGGCTACTGAGGGAGTCCTGGACTAGGGGGTGTCCGGATAGCCGAACTATCATCATTGGCTGGACTCCAAGACTATGAAGATACAAGATTGAAGACTTCGTCCCGTGTCCGGATGGGACTTTCCTTGGCGTGGAAGGCAAGCTTGGCGATACGGATATGTAGATCTCCTACCATTGTAACCAACTCTGTGTAACCCTAGCCCTCTCCGGTGTCTATATAAACCGGATGGCTTTAGTCCGTAGGACGAACAACAATCATACCATAGGGTAGCTTCTAGGGTTTAGCCTCCTTGATCTCGTGGTAGATCTACTCTTGTAACACACATCATCAATATTAATCAAGCAGGACGTAGGGTTTTACCTCCATCAAGAGGGCCCGAACCTGGGTAAAACATCGCGTCCCTTGTCTCCTGTTACCATCCACCTAGACGCACAGTTCGGGACCCCCTACCCGAGATCCGCCAGTTTTGACACCGACAATAGGCCTTTCACCTAGCGGTGCATCAAGGACGTAATTCTTTTGTGCAGCAATGAGGATAATTCTCAAGTTATGGACCAAGTCCGTGTAGTTGCTACCATCATCTTTCAACTTAGCTTTCTCTAGGAACGCATTAAAATTCAAGGGAACGGTAGCACGGGCCATTGATCTACAACATATATATGCAAATACTATCAGGACTAAGTTCATGATAAATTAAGTTCAATTAATAAAATTACTTAAGAACTCCCACTTAGATAGACATCCCTCAAGTCATCTAAATTATACGTGATCCAAATCAACTAAATCATGTCCGATCATCACGTGAGATGGAGTAGTCATCAATGGTGAACATCTCTATCACTACTGCAGGATGCTGCTAACGCGATACTACGATCAGAGACCCTTCGATGAAACTGTGTGCGATGCAATAATCGCAAACAGTGGTGTAAAAAACGTCAAAAATTGTGCAAAACATTTGCAATGACGGATGCATCAAACACGGTTCAGATTTTAGTTGCGTGTGCGATGCAGGGCATACAGTTCATTTCAATTAAATGTCTGTGATGAGGAGGAACAAAAGAAACATGCTACCAGATGAATGTGTGTGCGATATATAGCATACACTTCACTCGGATGAACTATTTGTGATTAGGCAACACAAAAGAAACGGTCAGCCAGATCAAGGTGTGTGCAATATACGACATGTGGTTCACGCAGATGAATTGTTTGCGTTGAGACAAGAGAACAGAAATGGTTCATTATAACAAGATGTGTGTGATACGCGACAAACAGGTGTGTAATCAGAAATGTGTGCGAAGACCGATCATAACACAGACGATTGCTTCTAATAAGACATATGTGATATGCTCTATCTACACAACATCTATTGGCTATTTGGGGACGGGCAGTCATCCGGATACGCCATAAGGATGCGAAGAGGCATCCTATATCAGCAAGGACTAGTTGTTCCACCAGTAGCTTATGTAAGAGGACTCTCAAGTTAAGTGTGCTCAGGCTGGAGCAGCCATCAGATGGGTGACTGGATGGGAAGTTGTGTCGGTGTTAAATTTACTGATAGGATGGGTCATAACTGTCAAATTAAATGACTGATATGACCCATCCCATGAGTTAATTTAACCTCAAGGTCCTTGTTTTTTATTTTTATTTTATTTTTTAACACATGTTAAAGAAGGTCTACCGCATTACTTTTTGACAATGTGTATACGTGGCATACAGTTCATCCATCCGACCTGTTTGTGATGGAATAAGCCATGTGTGTTGTGGGCAAACGCTTGCTAGTGTACAACCGTTTGCAATTGATGAATTCATCACCGACGGGTTCCCTAGTCTGGTCCGTGTTCATCTCATCATCATCTACTTCTTGCGCTAGCTCGATGGTCCTTATATGCTAAGTTTTCATTCATTGATGGCGTCTTATGAACACGCCACCATTTCCCGCCATTTCCTCACCTGTTTCCCGCCACCCAGTGATATTGCGCATAAACCTAGGCGCGGCGTGGCGCGACGCACTGAGGCAACAAGCGCAACCTATAGCACATCCACCTTTTCCAAGCATGCCAACCCACCAAAGCGCCGCCTCTACCATCAAGTCGACGAGGAAAACCAGAAGGGCCCACGGTCCATCGAGGCCGCGGTGCTCCCCGGCAACACGATGGACCACTGATGCGCGTCATTGCCAGGGTTGAGCAGACCCTTGGCGCATGGCGCTTCAGCGCCGCGGATCAAGATAGGCATGTCAGCACCGAGAGGCTGCAGCTCGCCGCATAACATGATCGATGGCACGCCACAGAGCAAGCTAGGCGCGTCTGCACCGATAGCCTGCGGCTCGCCGAATGATGAGACCGTTGGAGCGCCGCAGAGTGAGAGGCGCGATGCGCCGCACAGCAAGAGTGGATCCATCGGCACTTGCCTGCTGTTGGCAGGGCGTCGCAGCTGGGTACACGTACCGTTAGTACCCTCATTCCTCGCCAGGAGTGGGAACATGCCCTCTGTGTCGTACTTGCACTAGACGCCCGCCGCGTCGTTTGCATGGGTCGCTCCGTTCACCTTGTCCGCGGCCCGCTCGATGCCAACGCGCTGGTCCATAGGCTCGACCGCCTCCTTGGGCCAGGTGTCCACCTGGGCGCAGTAGAGGAACATGGCTGTCGCATCCTCGAGGTGGTGATCTCCGATGAAATAGCCAACTTGGAGCTCGAGACCACGCTCCAGATGTACCGCGAGCGTGTCGACCGCTTGGATGAATGCCTGCACGAGTTCAGGAAGAGCCAAGAGCTACCATAGGCAAGGGCTGCTGGTAATGGTCTCATGCACGTGTTTTATTTTGTTGAGTCGTTTCGACGTGGATAGCTATGTATTCACAGCAATCATAGTATTGCTCTGTTTCAATGTGTGTACTCTATTTTCCGTTCTTATATGTTCTATTTCAATGTGTGTTTATACGCTTTCCATTCTGTATATGTGGATGATAACAGATAGATTCAAATTAGTATACAAAAACAAATAGAAAATGGAATTCATAATATATATAATATTAATTGTTCATTAGTTCATCACATAATATATATAATATCATCACATATACGTGATGATACTTAACTACTAGGTACAATGCATAAAATTGAAAACAAACAATACTAAAACTAATAGTCCCTCCTGGGCCAGTATTCCGGCAGCCCCTCACAAGCAGCTCCCTGGGGCACGACATCTTCCCAGCACGGAGGCAGTACTCTGCCTCCTCTGCCTCGCAATGCTTGACGTACCGATCTGCCTCTTGCAGGCGGATGAGCGCGAACGATCTTGCCATTTCGTTGGGCGCCCACCGGAGCTCCTCGTCAGTGGCACGCTGGAGCTTATCGGCCCAGCTCCATGCAGCGACGAGGCGCCTAGCGCCTTTGGCCTTCCTCGCGAAGTGCCCGTCTTCGTACACCTCCTCCGCACGATGACGCGCCTGCCCCCAAAGCTCTGCCGCCTCCTTTTTCCAGGCGGCATCACAGGCTTCACAGGCAGCCTGGTACCTGGCATCCTCCTCCGCCATCTCCTTCTTGAAAGCCACTTGCCTGGCTTTCTCAGCCGGCGACAACGACTTCCAAAGACAAAGATCGTATTGGCCCCAAAACCAATCCAAAGTTGGGGGTCCGGTGCAACCTTGTCCGGCGGCACGTAGCGGTCCTCGTTGCTGCTCTTCGAGTG
>NC_041387.1:45407156-45452179 GCF_002162155.2 Triticum dicoccoides
AGGAGACTGGGGACATGATGTTTTACCCAGCTTCGGGCCCTCTCGATGGAGGTAATACCCTACTTCCTGCTTAATTGATCTTGATGATATGAGTATTACAAGAGTTGATCTACCACAAGATCGTAGAGGCTAAACCCTAGAAGCTAGCCTATGGTATGATTGTCCTTGCCCTATGGACTAAATCCTCCGGTTTATATAGACATCGGAGGGGGCTAGGGTTACACAAAGTCGGTTATAGAGAAGGAGATCTAACATCCGAATCGCCAAGCTTGCCCTCCACGCAAAGGAGAGTCCCATCCGGACACGGGGCGAAGTCTTCAATCTTGTATCTTCATAGTCCAACAGTCCGGCCAAAGTATATAGTCCGGCTGTCCGGATACCCCCTAATCCAGGACTCCCTCAGTAGCCCCCGAACCAGGCTCCAATGGCGATGAGTCCGGCGCGCAGATTGTCTTCGGCATTGTAAGGCGGGTTCTTCTCCAAATCCAGAGTACCTGTCGTAGTGAACAGTGTCCGGCTTCCCATTAATGTTATACTCCTTGGCTTCTGTGCTTCAATAATGGCCATCTCCATGAGTCGAGTGAATACTAGGAGCTGGGGCATTTTTACATTTGCCACCCTGACCCTGTAAGCGAACCGTCTATTTGAAGAGACGGGGATCCTCAGATCCAAATCTCACCATCTTCCCCCAGGCAAGCATTCAACAGAGCACGTCTGAAAAAATCCATTCCATCATGGTCCGTCGCCGCAGCTCTGCTTCTCGCTCCCGTAGTTCTGCGCCGGGTGATTGGAAAAAGTGTTCTGTCCCCCATAGCCGTTTAGTAGAGTTGCAGAACCAAGGGTTTCTTCCACCTGCATACATGGTCCCCGCCCGAGCTGGACTAGCCACCTATAACGGCGGGGAGCAAGCGGAGAACTATGCAAACCCATCTAGAGGGGAGCGGATATGCCTTGTCCCACATTTGCTGAGAGGACTTGGGTTTCCAATCCACCCATTCCTCCGCGGGTTTCTAGAGTTCTACGACCTCCAGCTGCATAACTTCATTCCTGCCTCCATATTGCACATCACAGGGTACATTGCCTTCTGCGAGCTATTCCTGGGCTGTGAAGCTCATTTTGGGTAATGGAAGAGGCTATTCTGCCTCGTCCCTCGCAATCAGGAGGGATCTATATATCAAGTGGGCGGAGCCGAAATATGGCGCGTCGCCCAGGCCGGATACCTGTCCGGCACTCCAAAGAAGGCATCCGAAGACTAGCCTTCGGAGTTGTTCTATGTAGATGATGTTCCCCTTCCAGACCCAGTCCGGCTAGGCCTTCCTGAGTTCAACAATGCCCCGCGAAAGAAACGCCAAAGTTGGCGCCCTCAGAGCCCCCAGGAGGAAGACGACAGAGAAGTCCTCTATCTGATGGGCAGGATGAAAATACTGGCCCAATCAGGACTGACAATAATAGAAGTCATGTCAATATGCATAATGCGGGGGGTGCAGCCACTTCAATATCGGGGGAAACCCATGTGGCACTTCAACGGAGAAGATGACGCCACCCGCTGCGGTCGTAAAGGTCCAGACTCCGCCACCGCTCTGGCAAGAATATTGTCCGAGTTATATAAAGGAGAAGAAGAGGAGTTCCTCTGCATCAAGCCGCGGGATGGATTTTCCATGTACAACCCCCAAGCTGGGTAAGCTGTCATTCTTTAGTCGACTCTATTCATTCTTGTGTCCTTTGTCATCAATCATTCACCTTGCTATTTTCAAAGCAGGAACTGAAAAGGGCCATGAAAGAGTTGAAAAGCCCACCTCCGCAGCCAGAGGATCCTGGCCGGGCTCTCGACCCGGACTTGAAGAAGATCCAGATATATCTGTGGAGCTTGTCGACGGGACATTCTATCAAGCAAGCTGTGACGACGCCTTGGTGGCCATGCTTGCCGATTATCCCGGGCTGCTCCCGATGTTGAATGTAAGTAAAGCCGGAGCCCTAACTTCCGAATTATGCCGTACCTTACACACATATGTCGTACTTTTATAGAAACAGCCATCGGGACGCCGTGCCGAGCCCGCGGGGGCTCATCAGCAATAGGGCACCCGGGCCGGGCAGGCTTAAGAGGAAGGCGGTTAGGATTGAGACGCCAGCGCAGAGGTACAAATTAAACTTGCTCCGTGATCATTTTTGCTGAAATGTGACATTTTTCATTATGTCCTGGTAGAAATAGTAGCCGCCGGACTATATCTGGAGACCCTGCCGGCCATGCCTCAAGCAGCCGGATTCCAACCGGACTCATGGGTGGAGGCCGACGTGGGGGCAATGTTGAATTGCCCTCCTACAGAGGATGCGGACAGGCTTTCCGCTACAAACTCCAAAGTGGAGAGCGCCATGGATCACCGGCGCAGACGGGCCGTACTCCGCAATGGTATTTTTTCTGAGGAGGCTTTCAATGCCTTCAACTCCGGAGACGCATATATCCGTGCCGCTCAAGATGGACTTGCCAAAGCGACGAACCAGTATGCGAAGGATATACGGGTAAGAAAATTTGATAAGTATGTGTAGTAGTAGCCCCTGAGACTTGAAACAGTTGGCACAACTGATTGAAGGATCATTGTATGCATAGGTTCTTGTAGAGAAGAATACCCATTTATGTCAGGAGCTGGAGGAATGCAAGACCTAGCTAAAGGCCGCAGTTGCCAGAGTAGAGGAATCTCAGAAGGCTCTTCTGGTAATACTTACCTTGATAAAGGAATTTATAAGGACGTATACCAGTTATGTATTCAGCATGGTTGATGAATCTAACAAAAGATTCTGCAGACAATCCCGGAGAGAATCCGAAGATCATGAAAGATAATGAGCCACATCTGTGAAGTCAGCTGAAGGCGGGTGAGCGCGTGCTGACGCAGGTTATTCAAGAGAAAAATAATCTCCAAGATGCCAATATCCAACTGAGCGTCGAATTGGCAGATGTTCGGGCTCAGCTTGCTCACTCCGTAAAGGAGAACATGAGGCTTCAACACAACATTTATAGTAAGTGCTTAAACGAGCTGAAGAACAGTTCGGCGAGGAAGCGAATTAACAGAGTTATGTCTGTAGGTATGCTAACGGGCCGTCCTAGAGAGGAGATGCCCGGATCCGCAGGTGATTTGCTGCAAGATCTTTCACAGCTGCACGAGCGAGCTCGACAGGTGATGCAGGGTATTGCCCAGGCTTTGTGGTCGCCTTCTTCCCTGCCAAGAGGCATGAGCGAGCTTGTGGAGATGCTCAAAGGAGCATGGCGGCGCTTCCTATTATGGAAGATATCCGCTTGCCAACAAGGTGCGAGGGAAGCCTGGGCCATGGTGAAGACGCAATACGCCAACGCTGACCCGAACCATATGGCCGAAGTCGGACCGGTGGGGTCAGATGGGCAAGAGATACCCGTAAGTCTGGTATATGACCAAGTAGCGCTAGGCGCAAAGTATTCCCAACAGGATTGTAGGCTAGACAACCTGTTGGATGATATAGAGGAAGAATATAGTCAGTCCAAGTGACTATTTAATTCAATGGGCCTATGTAGTCCCTAGCCGGATTGAAAATCATTTGTCATGGCGGACCTTTTTTGCTTCAGCCTCCGGACCCGATAGTCCGAAGTGTATCCGAATACCCGCTCAGTTATGAAAAACCGGGGTATGCGTGGAAACCAGGCGTAGGGGTCATAGGTGCTTGAACATACAAGTACCCAACTAGTTATGTTATATTACATGGATAGTAAGAAACATCTTCTAGAGAGAATAGTTCCATTAGGGGTTCCTTTCCCTGGGTACGCATGCATTGATGTGCATGTCCGAACTGCGAACAGAAGCGCAGGAAACAAAACATCTGGGGATTCATGTTGTAATAAACGAAAACATCTTTTGTTCACTGACCAAATATTCCCTTAAGAACGCTAGCTTTCGGCTTCACCCAGTCTGAGGTACACATCCGGCTGAACCGGCAGTAACAATCACAGAGGTGCTCCCCTTATGCCCTAGCTGAATTAACGGGAACGTAGGGCATAAACACAAGAGCCAGGCAACCCAGCATGGCCAAAACTTAAGTCATATTGATGCATATAATGGTGAAGAAAAGGCACATATGGAAAGAAAACACATATGTGGTTGGCAGGGAGCCATTAGAGTAATTATATTTAACTTCTGTATAGGAAGCCCCCAGGTATAGTGGGCACACGTAGTGCGGCTAGAGCGATCAAAGCATCCGTAAAGTATTTAAGGCTTTATGTGAAAAAGGTAAAGAGGGCGAGAAAGGAAGAAGGAGGACATAATTGAAAGAGCGGAGGTAAGGAGACGAACACTGAGTTCGGCACTAGGCGTAGAATCTTCGGAGTCTGGCCGCATTCCATGGGTTCGGCTCGAGTCTGTTATCAGATGTATTGCGCAGACGGTACGCTCCTCCGGTGAGAAATTTATCAATGATGAAGGGACCCTCCCACTTGGGTTTGAGCTTGTCCTTCTTCTTCTCCGGTAGGCGTAGAACTAGTTCGCCAACATTATAAGTTTTGGCCCGTACTTCTTTGCTTTGATACCTTCGATCCTGTTGCTGATAGAATGCAGAACGGGCTTTTGCAACATCATGCTCCTCCTCCAGGGCATCTAAGTTGTCCTGCCGATCTAGTTTGGCTTCCTTCTCTTCGTACATGCGCACGCGATGTGAGTCATGGATTACATCGCAGGGTAGCACTGCTTCTGCGCCGTACACCATAAAAATGGTGTGTATCCGCTGGTATGATTCGGCGTGGTCCGCAGCCCCCAGAGTACGGAGTCGAGCTCCTCGACCCAATGCGTGTCTGATTCCTTCAAGGATCGCACTAGTCTGGGTTTGATGCCGCTCATGATGAGACCATTTGCATGTTCGACTTGATCATTTGTTTGGGGGTGATAGACAGAGGCGTAATCGAGCTTGATGTACATGTTGCTGCACCAGGTTTTCACCTCATCGGCTGTGAAATTTGAGCCATTGTCAGTGATGATGTTGTGGGGGACACCATAACGGTGTACAACCCCTGATATGAAGTCTATCACTAGTCCGGATTCATCCGTTTTAACTTGCTTGGCTTCTATCCATTTGGTGAACTTGTCCACCATGACCAATACATATTTTTTCTTATGGCTTCCCCCTTTAAGAGGTCCGACCATGTCCAGCCCCCAGACCGCAAAGGGCCAAGTTATGGGGATTGTTTGGAGAGCGGTAGGGGGCATATGGCTCTGATTGGCGAAGAGTTGGCAACCGACACAATGTTGGACAAGGTCCTGTGCATCTGCCCGGGCTTTCGGCCAGTAAAAACCAGTACAGAAGGCCTTGCTTACAAGTGCCCGAGCTGCAACATGGTGCCCGCCGAGTCCGACATGGATTTCGGCTAAGAGCTGCCGCCCTTCCTCTTCGGAGATGCATCTTTGGAGCACTCCGGTGGTGCTTTTCTTATAGAGCTTTCCCTCATGGACTTTGTAGGCCTTAGAACATCGCACAATACAACGGGCCTCATTTTGGTCCTCGAGGAGGTCTTGCCTATTTAGGTAGGCTAAGAAGGGCTCGGTCCACGGGGCAATGACAACCATGATTTCATGGGCCGAAGGTGTTATTTCGGTGGTAGAGCCTCCGATTACATCAGATGGTCCAGAATCTGGGGTTGTGTTCGGAGCCAAGCTGGTATTGCCGGACTCCCCTTCCCATACCACGGATGGCTTGAACAGCCTTTCCAAGAAGATATTAGGTGGGATGGGGTCGCGTTTAGCACCGATGCGGGCAAGGATATCCGCCGCCTGATTGTTTTCTCGGACCACATGGTGGAATTCGAGCCCCTCGAACCAAGCTCATATTTTGAGGATGACATTATGGTAGGCCGCCATTTTTGGATCCTTGGCATCAAAGTCTCCATTTACTTGTGATATTGCGAGGTTTGAGTCCATGCGCACTTCTAGGCGTTGGATGCCCATGGAGACTGCCATCCGAAGACCATGCAACAGAGCCTCATATTCGGCCGCATTGTTGGAGTCTGAGTATAATATTTGGAGTACGTATTGGACCGTGTCTCCGGTGGGGGATGTCAGGACAACACCCGCTCCCAGTCTGGCCAGCATTTTAGAGCCGTCGAAGTGCATGATCCAATTGGAGTAGGCGCCGTACTCTTTAGGGAGTTCGGCTTCTGTCCATTTGGCAACAAAGTCAGCTAGTACTTGCGACTGGATGGCTCGCCGTGGTTTGTATGTAATGTCGAACGGAAGGAGCTCGATAGCCCATTTGGCAATCCATCCCGTAGCGTCGCAGTTATTTATTATGTCATTGAGTGGTACTTCGGAGGCCACCGTGATCGAACACTCTTGAAAGTAGTGTCATAGCTTCCGGGATGCCATGAAGACCGCGTATGCTATCTTTTGATATCGTGGGTATCGGGATTTGCATGGAGTGAGGACAGTGGACACGTAATATACCGGCTTTTGGAGCAGGAACTTGTGTCCGTCTGCTTCTCGTTTGACGACGAGCACTGCGCTTACAACCTGGTGTGTTGCAGCTATGTATAATAGCATTAGTTCGCTAGTATTTGGCGCGGTCAGGACTGGATTGCTAGCCAATAGGGTCTTTATTTCTTCCAGTCCGGCCGTGGCCGCATCCGTCCACTCGAAGTGTTCGGTGCACCGAAGAAGGCGATAAAGAGGTAGTGCCTTTTCTCCTAATCGGGAGATAAAGCAGCTTAAGGCAGCCACACATCCAGTTAGTTTCTGGATCTGCTTGAGGTCTGTTGGGATAGCCAATTGTGACAGAGCTCGGATTTTTGCCGGATTTGCTTCGATTCCTCTATTGGAAATAATGAAGCCGAGCAACTTCCCTGAGGGTACGCCGAAGACACATTTTTCTGGGTTGAGCTTGATGTGTATGTTTGGAAGTTGTCGAACGTTAGTCTCAAGTCATCTATTAGAGTTTCGACGTGTCTTGTTTTGATGACCACGTCGTCCACGTATGCCTCCACTGTTTGCCGATTTGCTTCTCCAAGCATGTCTGAATCATGCGTTGATAGGTTGCGCCGGCGTTTTTGAGACTGAAAGGCATAGTGTTGAAACAGAAGGTGCCATATGGCGTTATGAAGGCTGTTCCGGCTTGGTCGGATTCTGCCATCTTTATCTGATGGTATCCGGAGTATGCGTCGAGGAAACACAGTGAGTCGTGTCCTGCGGTGGCATCGATGATTTGGTCAATGCGAGGGAGGGGGAAGGGATCCTTAGGGCAAGCCTTATTGAGATCTTTGAAATTGACACATAGGCGCCAGGATTTGTCCTTCTTTGGTAACATTACTAGGTTTGCTAGCCAATCCGGATGTTTTATATCTCTGATGAACCCGGCCTCGAGTAGCTTGGCTAGATCTTCTCCCATGGCTTGCCGCTTAGGCTCTGAGAAGCGCCTAAGAGTCTACTTGACTAGCTTGTATCCTTTCAGTATATTGAGGCTGTGTTCATCCAGCCTGCGTGGGATGCCTGGCATGTCTGAAGGATGCCAGGCGAAAATGTCCCAATTCTCACGTAGGAAATCTCGCAGTGCGGCATCCATTGTGGGGTTCAACTGTGTCCCGATGGCAGCTGTCTTTGTGGGGTCCGTTGGGTGGACCTGGAATTTGACTATCTCATCTGCGGGCTTGAAAGAGGTGGACTTGGGTCGCTTGTCGAGTATCACGTCGTCTCTGTCCACTGTGGCGTGCAGCTTTGTTAGTTCTTCATTCGCGAGGGCTTCGGATAATGCCTCCAGGGCTAATGCGGCAGTTTTATTTTCAGCGCGGACTACGATGTCCGGGTCACTAGCTAGAGTGATGATTCCTATGGGTCACGGCATTTTGAGCTTCATGTACCCATAATGGGGTATAGCTTGAAAGCTCGTGAATGCGTCCCGCCCTAAGAGGGCGTGCTATCCGCTGCTGAACGGGGCCACTTGGAACGTGATTTCTTCAGACCTGTAATTCTCCGGCGTGCCGAATACCACATCCAGTGTGATTCTTCCCACACACCGTGCCTCCCGACTAGGGATGATTCCCCTGAAGGTCGTGATGCTTCGCTCGATGCGGCTCTTGTCAATTTCCATCTTGTTGAGGGTTTCCTCGTAGATGAGGTTGAATCCGCTTCCGCCATCCATGAGCACTTTAGTGAGCCGGAAGCCGTCCACGATTGGACTAAGGACCAAGGCGGCTGGTGCCTGGACTGTTTGGAATTGAGGTTCGTCACTGGCATTGAAAGTTATGGCCGTGTCATTCCATGGATTTAATGTTGCCACGTGGAAAACTTCAGCGAGACTGCATTGAGCTCGCTTGCGCCTATTATTTGAGGCTAAAGTCTCAAAGACTGTCAATACCGCATTGTTATTTCTGGCGGGATGTTGCTCTGCTGTATGGTTTATGAGGAGATCCTCACCGCTCCTTGCTACCTGCCGGAGTATCCAACATGCTCTAAGGCTATGTGTTGGCGTGGTACCCGGTGTGCTGTGAATTTTGCATGGCCCATTGAGCCATTCCTCCAATACGGTTCCATGCCTTGCATCGGGCTTTGGTTTTTTGGTAATTGAATCGGGTAACTTACGAGATTTTGCCCTTTTAATTCGGACAAAGGGTTTAGTGAGAGCCGGATTATCCCAGAAGTTTGTTTGAGTTTTCCAGGCACTTTCCATCGCGTAGTACTTCTGCACTATGGCCGCTAAGTCAGCGAAGTGTACTATGTCACGACGACTTATAGCGTTGAGGATCCCTTTGTCCGTGCAATTTTTGCAAAAGAGGGAGATTGTGTCTTCCTCGCGACAGTCCTTGACCTTGTTTATCACAAGGAGGAATCTGGCCCAGTAATGATGTACTGTCTCTTGGGGCTCTTGTCTGATATGTGAAAGATTGAATAAATCTGGGTGGGTGGGAGGATTTAAGTCTGAATCCTGACCCAATCTGAGACCCAAGGGCAAAGAAGCTTCCAAGCTTAGTGGCTCGGGCTCCGGGATGTTGCCCGATTTCTTCGGACTGCCGCTCGATTCTAAATTCGGGGTTTGGGTCATGTCTTCCCGCAAGCGGGTATCCGACTCAAAGAGCTCGGAAATCCGTACATAGTTCATCCTCAAAATAGAGGGAGAATTCGTACAATGCTCTTCCACTACCGCTATCTCATGGGTGACCGGCGGAGAGAAAATCTCCCTTTGGTCGAGTTTAAGCCCAATCCGGTCATAGTCCATAGCGACGCCTAGAGTGGCGATGCGATCCAAGAGCTCATTAAGGGAGGAGAGCTCCATTGGGTCCATCTGTTCGGCGAGCTCCGAATCGACGTGGAGGTTGTTTTTGATGACCTGAGAAGTCATCATCGGTGCGACATCCAATCGGGCGGTCATGACGAAGCCGCCCAGCCGGAGAGTTTGGCCTAGAGCCAGGGCTCCCCCAGAGGTGACGTTGTCCTTGACAACGAGACGAGCCATCAAGCCTTATCGTGACGACACAGTGAAACTCTCAATGAAAGCACCAATGTCGGTGTCAAAACCGGCGGATCTCGGGTAGGGGGCCCCGAACTGTGCGTCTAAGGATAATGGTAACAGGAGACTGGGGACAAGATGTTTTACCCAGGTTCGGGCCCTCTCCATGGAGGTAATACCCTACTTCCTGCTTGATTGATCTTGATGATATGAGTATTACAAGAGTTGATCTACCATGAGATCGTAGAGGCTAAACCCTAGAAGCTAGCCTATGGTATGATTGTCCTTGCCCTATGGACTAAATCCTCCGGTTTATATAGACACCGGAGGGGGCTAGGGTTACACAGAGTCGGTTACAGAGAAGGAGATCTAACATCGGAATCGCCAAGCTTGCCCTCCACGCAAAGGAGAGTCCCATCCGGACACGGGGCGAAGTCTTCAATCTTGTATCTTCATAGTCCAACAGTCTGACCAAAGTATATAGTCCGGCTGTTTGGATACCCCCTAATCCATGACTCCCTCAGGGGCGACTCCTCGTCGGCACGTGGGTCGACCGACGGCTCCATGGCAGAGATTTGAGAGAGAGAGAGAGAGAGAGAGAGCAAGGGGAGGATGTAGATGAGAATGCAGGTGGGACGACGTGAGCAAGGTAGTATTTATTGGCGGCTGGAATCTAGATCGACGGGAACAGTACACATGCCTGTCGCCGGAATTACGAGTACTATAGTTTGAATTACACACGATTCCCGCAGCAAAATCCTGTGTGAACATAATAACTGAGGGTTCCCAATGCAGAACCGTGTTTGATTAATAACGCCCGCCACTCACCTTCCAAACCTCGAGGCACGAAATAGAGTGTCAATCATGTGGGGGCCGGTTATCTTGCCAGATTTTACATTTTCTTTTTTGAACACTAGATATTTACATTGTCTGATGATTTTTTAACTCGCACACAAGTACACAAATATGATTTTTTCAAACCGTTATGGTTAGCCGTTGCATGTATATGTAGTTCAAATTTGAATTACGGTCATTAAATGGCTAGAAAATCACTTAAATGTCTTCAAAAGATCAAATGGCCCCTGAAAATTTCCAAATTTTCACATGACAGTTGTATTAGTGCATATTACACATAGAAAAAAATTGAAGCTCGTAAGAGGAAGCTATCTCCCGTTCGTCATCAAACATGCATTGTTCCCTCTCGAAACCACGAGCCTTCTAGTAAGTTGCTCCGGTTTGTGAGGGGTGTGTGTCCAAACTTTCGTCAAACAGGCCAATTTTTTTACCATATCATCTTGGTGGCTTGACATTACATCAAGCAAGGTTTCATGTTTTTCTGATCATTTTTTAATATTTTGGAATTAAAATGCCATGAGACCAATATGATTGAAAATTCCTTCTAACTTACTGCACATGAAATTAACTCACACACAAGTACACAAATATGATTTTTCAAGTCGTTATGGTTAGCCGTTGCATGTAGATGTAGTTCAAATTTGAATTACGATCATTAAATGGCTAGAAAATCACTTAAATGTCTTCAAATAAATGACCCCTGAAATTTTCCAAATTTTCACATGAAAGTTGTATTAGTGCATGATACACGTAGACAAATTTTGAAGGCCATAAGAGGAAGCTATCTCCCATTCGTCATCAAACATGCATTGTTCCCTCTTGGAACCACGAGCCTTCTAGTGAGTTGCTCCGGTTTATGAGGGGTGTATGTCCAAATTTCGTCAAATAGGCCAATTTTTTTACCACATCAACTTGGTGGCATGACATTACATCAAGCAAGGTTTCATGTTTTTTTGATCAATTTTTAATTTTTTGGAATTAAAATGCCATTGCACTCCATGCATGTCTCCATGCCATGAGACCAATATGTTTGAAAATTTCTTCTAATTTACTGCACATAGAATTAACTAGCACACAAGTACATAAATACGATTTTCAAACCGTTCTGGTTAGCCGTTGCATGTAGATGGAGTTCAAATTTGAATTACGGTCATTGAATGGCTAGAAAGTCACTTAAATGTCTTCAATAGGTGAAATGACCCCTAAAATTTTCCAAATTTGCACATGACAGTTGTATTAGTGCATGTTACACGTAGAAAAATTTAAAGACCGTAAGAGGAAGCTATCTATCGTTCGTCATCAAACAGGCATTGTTCCCTCTCGGAACCACGAGCCTTCTAGTGAGTTACTCCAGTTTGTGAGGGGTGTGTGTGTCCAAAGTTTTGTCAAACATGCCAATTTTTTTACCACATCATCTTGGTGTCATGACATTACATCAAGTAAGGTTTCATGTTTTTCTGATCATTTTTTAATTTTTTGGAATTAAAATGCCATGGCACTCCATGAACATGTCCATGCCGTGAGACCAATATGTTTGAAAATTCCTTCTAATTTACTGCACATGGAATTAACTCGCACACAAGTACACAAATATGATTTTCCAAACCGTTATGGTTAGCCGTTGCATGTAGATGTAGTTCAAATTTGAATTACGGTCATTAAATGGCTACAAAATCACTTAAATGTCTTCAAAAGGTCAAATGACCCCTGAAATTTTCCAAATTTCCACACAGTTGTATTAGTGCATGTTGCACATAGAAAAAAATTGAAGGTCGTAAGAGGAAGCTTTCTCCCCTTCGTCATCAAACATGCATTGTTACCTCTCGGAACCACGAGCCTTCTAGTGAGTTACTCCGGTTTGTGAGGGGTGTGTGTCCAAACTTTCGTCAAACAGGCCAATTTTTTACCACATCATCTTGGTGGCATGTAATTACATCAAGCAAGGTTTCATGTTTTTTTGATCATTTTTTATTTTTTTGGAATTAAAATGTCATGGAACTCCATGCATGTCCATGACGTGAGACCAATATGTTTGAAAATTCCTTCTAATTTACTGCACATGGAATTAACTCACACACAAGTACACAAATATGATTTTTCAAACCATTATGGTTAGTCGTTGCATGTACATGTAGTTCTAATTTGAATTACGGCCATTAAATGGCTAGAAAATCACTTAAATGTCTTCAAAAGGTCAAATGACCCCTGAAATTTTCCAATTTTTCACATGACAGTTGTATTAGTGCATGTTACACGTAGAAATAATTTGAAGGCCGTAAGAGGAAGTTATCTCCCGTTCGTCATCAAACATGCATTGTTCCCTCTCGAAACCACGAGCCTTCTAGTGAGTTGCTCCGGTTTGTGAGGGGTGTGTGTCCAAACTTTCGTCAAACATGCCAAATTTTTTTACCACATCATCTTGGTGGCATGACATTACATCAAGCAAGGTTTCATGTGTTTTTGATCTTTTTTAAATTTAAATGCAAGGCACTCCATGCTTAATTGTGTCATAGTCGTTAGACTAATATGTTTGAAAATTCCTTCCAATTTACTGCACATGGAATTAAATCACACATAAGTACACAAAATATGACTTTTCAAACCGTTATGGTTAGCTGTTGCATGTACATGTACTTCAAATTTCAATTACGGTCATTAAATGGCTAGAAAATCACTTAAATGTCTTAAAAGGTAAAATGACCCCTGAAATTTTCCAAAATTTGACATGACAGCTGTATTAGTACTACAAATTTTCTCGTACATTTAAAACACTATCCGTTGCCACTTTACTCCAAATTCATCTTTCACAGCTAATAAAAACATCTACAACATAAGACACGGTTTGTAGGAATCGTTTGCGATGGGCCGATTTAAGTCTTCCTCCTTAAGCTTCGCCGACTCGTTTACTCCAGTGCTGGCAACCCCCCGAATTCACAAATCCTGATCCCCATTCCTGCACCCCCTTCTTGCAAAGATGACGCCGTAGAAACGCTTTGTGAAGGCCCATGTGATGGCCGCGTACCCCCCGAGCGCCGCCGCCTGCGTTGAGAGCGCCACCGCCTATGCTGAAAGTGCCGCCGCATCTGCATTGAGCGCGTCCGCTTCTGCCGAGAGGGCGTCTGCGGCAGCCGACAGGGCAGCTGCAGCAGCCGAGATGGCTGCAGCTGCTGCTGCGACGGCGGTGCAAACGCCGAGAGCACTCGAGCTGCCATCCGCGCCGCGATGTCACCCTGGCCCGGATCGAGGACATCCACGCCAAGATATTCCAGACCACCTCGGAATCCGGCATGCAACCCACGTCTGAAAAGGCGGTGGTGGCCATGGAGCACCTGCTTCCTCATGATGTCGTCGAGCGGGAGCTGGAGATGCAGGAGGTGGCAGAGATCAAGGAGCGCTGGGAGGAGGAGTTGCGCGTGGCCCAGGTCGAGGTAGAGTAGAGTTTGTCTGTCGAGGAATCGGCGGTGGAGTACGAACACGAGCTCTGGCGCAGCCACTACTACGAGTACTGCAACCTTGAGGGCGGAGCCGAGGACAAGGACGAGGACGCGATCGACTTCAGCAGGGGGGACACGGAGTCCACCAACGGCGGCATGTCGCTAGGACAAGTCATAGACATCTCATCTCACACCGGCGATGCATAGGCCGGCGCGGCGGCGGATTTGTTAAAATTATGCGTACTTAGGCTTTGTTTTTAATGTTGGTCTTTTGTTAGAGCAATGTTTAGCTCAACTGGCTCTGTTTAATTACTAAAATTGCTCGATTAAGGAAGTCTGGTATGTGTGATGTATGCTCTTTTGTGTGCCAAATTAGCAAGCGATGTTAAATTATGCAACGACGTACCCAGGGAAATTTCCACCAAAATTTGAATTATCAAACTCATCCCATGCGTGTAAAGCAAAAGAATCGTTTGCGATGCACACTATCGTTCAAAGTGAATGGTGTCCGGCGGCACTGCGCGCAAAGTTTCCCTCCACATTTCAAAATTTTCGGCGGCTGGAGCAAGAATCGTGTATTAACATCCTACGATCACTGCAGCTAAAGTCGTGTATTAACTAAGTTGACAAAGTCCTGCATACGCGTCAACTTAGTAGGCCCACATGTTAGCCTCAAAGTCGGGTGGGGGGGGGGTCCCAGCTAGTAGGGGACAAAACAATTCTGTGCATAATACGAAGGCACTTCCTTGCGTGCGAAGAAGTAGCTGGTGGGTCCCAGCTATCACGGAGATGAAACTTTTTTCTGCGTAACAAGGAGGCACTTCCTTGTGTGCGAAGATGTTACTTGTGGGTCAAACCTACCAGGAGGGGGAATAATTTGTTTTCGCATAATAAGGAGGCACTTGTTTTGCGTGCGGCCATGGACCATGTGGGTCCTTACTATCAACTTCTCCATGTATATCCCTCTACCGATGGCTGTCGTTTGTTGACAAAGTGAACCACATCGCATTGAGAGAACCAAAGCGGTGGACGATGACGAGGCCTCGGAAGAGAAGGACCCAAAGCCGTCGAAGACACAACAGTGGATGCCCACGCGGACGGGAGTACGGAGGTTCACTGGTTCGGCTGCAGTGTGAGGCTATCATCACCGGAAAATAACATAAGGTGTGGGTGAGTAGAGGAATGTCCTGGACAGCGAAGGGGTAGGGTGCACCGGTGAGGCTTGCATGGCAGCCTAGCCGGCCACGGGAGGCAGAAGTAGGTGGTACCGTCGGCGGTGGTTTGGGCGGCTGAAGCAAGAATACCCGAGATTGAGGAAGCACGACAACCGTTGGATGGACATCCAACGACCAATGCTACTAGAATCGTGTGTTGACTATAAGTTGACAAGGCCTTGTGTATGCATCAACTTAGTAGGCCCACAAGTGGCAGACAACCCATTCTTCATTCTAATGTAATTTACCGCAGCCCATTTACTGTTTGTTAACATTACATCCCATTTTCTAGCCAGGACCACCGTTAATAATTTCAACAAAATTTCCATTTCGATGGGATCAGAACTATTTTTTATCCTATTATTTCGAGTCGGATTCAATCTAATTTTAAAATACATTTATATTAGGTAAAAATCCAGCAAAATTTCCCATGCGCAACAAGTAATGAAATTAAAAAATCAAAATAAAAAAACTAATTTTGAAACTAATTACCAGTTTAGTGCATTATTTATATTTACAACCATTTATTATTTCTTGTAGCCCATTTCTTAGCAAGCCAAATGCATCCCTGATGTCGCTTGAACTACGTCGGTATTTTCCCGAAGAGGAAGAGATGATGTAGCACAACTATGGTAGGTATTTCCCTCAATTATGAAACCAAGGTATCAATCAAGTAGGAGAATGAAGCAACACTATGTAAACGGTGCATGTGCACAGTGAACAAATACTTGCAAACCGACGCTCATGAGGGGTTGTCAATCCCTCTTGGGTAATGATGCCAGAATTGTGAAGTTGACAGGATAAAAATTTGTGTATTGGATAAATAGATCTTGATAAAACGCGAAATAAAATAAATAACAGAAAAGTGCAACAAGATATTTTTGGGGTTTTAAATAATATATCTGAAAATAAAAGCGAATAAGAATATATCTCAAAGCAAATATGATAAAGAATAGACCCGGGGGCGTAAATTTCACTGGTGGCTTCTCTCAAGAAAATAGCATATGGTGGGTAAACAAATTACTGTTGGGTAATTGATAGAAGATCAAATAATTATGACGATGTCCAAAGCAATGATCAATATATAGGCATCACGTCCAAGATTAGTAGACCTACTCTTGCCTGCATCTACTACTATTACTCCACACATTGACCACTATCCAGCATGCATCTAGTGTATTAAGTTCATGGAAAGACAGAGTAATGTGTCGGATTTTGGGTTCCGACAGACCCTCTAGATTCGAACACTGGGGTGCGCACGGAGATTTCGCCCACTACCTACCTGCACCTCACCGCCTTGCTATGATCTAAGCAATCAAAGGAACAACACAAGAAACACAGAGTTTATACTGGTTCAGGCCACCATTGTGGTGTAATACCCTACTCCAGTGTGTGGTGTGGTGGATTGCCTCTTGGGCTGATGATGAACAATACAAGGAAGAACAGCCTCGCGAGGGTCTGTTCTTGGCTGGTGCAATGAACTGCTAGGGAGAGTTCAGTCGCCCTCTGGCTCGATGTCCTAGTGATGATCGGATTCGATCTCCCTACCTTGTGGGTGGCTAGTCCTATTTATAGGCAAAGGCCCTGGGCCTCTTCCCAAATATTGAGCGGGAAGGGCGCCAACCATTGGCCATTTTGAAGGGGAACATCTAGTACACTTATCCTGACTAAAGTTGGTCCTCGCTTGCTAAAGGCTCTGGTGGTGACGCCAGCTTGGGCTCCACGATGACCTCCATCCTGCCGTTCTGCTGGTCTTGGTCTTCTTGCACCGAAATGGATGCCTTTGCTTGATGCTCTCGCCTGCGCTTGCTCCCTTTGCACCAAAGAGGATAGAAGGACACTGCGCGGGCTCGCGCCTGCCTGGCGCCCTTGGTCGTCATGGCTTGCGTCATGGGCACCTCATGAGGTACCCCTCCTTGATCTCTCCGCCTCCTCACGAGCCAGCCTGACGAGGCCGTGCCTGAGGAAGCTTCCGGTCGTCCGCCCCACGAGGCTTGGCCCCTTGCGAGGGTCTTGAGCTCGTGCTAATGAAGATGGGCCGTGCTGGGCCACCCCTTGAGCCACGCTGCAGGCTGCAGGCAGGCAAGTCTGGGGACCCCCATTCCCAGAACGCCGACAGTAGCCCCCGGGCCCAAGGCGCGCCCGGACTTGGCTGAGCAGAGAAGCGAAGGGGCAAGTGCGAAGCACCGCAGGCCCTAACAGCTTGCGGCCTCGGGCGTCGCGTGGCGGTTGATTGGACGTGGGCGGCTCCGCTCCCCCATGATGCCTCAGCAACTGCACGAACTGGCAAGTCCCTGCATGCAAAAACGGGTCATGATTACCTACGATCGTGGAAGCCGACGGTTGGCCTCCTCCGGCTATAAGTACGGAACGGCGCGAGCCATTCCAGTTCATCTTCCTCTGCTACTCCTCCTCTTCTTCATCTTCGCCATTGCTTCGTCCCATGCCGATGGCACCCATCTGCCGGTTCTCCGCATAAGAGAAGGGAAAGGCCCCCCAAGAGGGTCCTGACCCGCTTCCGCCGAAGAAGCGGTTGGTCCTCTGCCGCCGAGATGAGGGCGCGTGGTAGGAGGTGTCGAGGCCTTGGTGCAAGCGGCCGCCCCCATGGTTTATGCTGCCCTTGTACGCCCACCTTGAGGGCCCTGCAGGAGTTGATGTCGAGCGCCATGGACGACGCCGCCGTCGGCGCCGGCGGGTCACGACGGTGCGCGTTGTCCCTCTTGGAGTTCACGTCGAGGGCTCCTCCCGAGAGTTTGTGCTTCACGCCGCCATGCCTCCTCGATCTTGGATTCGCCTTCCTCATTCCTTCGCCTTCGAGATTCCGCCAAGGGGGCCCTTCAGGCTCTGGCTGCAGCACACCGATTGCCAGACTCCTACGACCGATGCGGATGTCGAGGTCGTCGCTCCAGGTAAGGTCTTCATGACCCGAGGCTGGGGCAAGATCACCCGGGTTTGCAGGACGAGGGGCGCCCTCGTGATCCACCTAGAGTTTGATGGCGCTTCCATGATGCTCTTCAAGGTCTTCGACGAAGATGGGCGTCGGCTGGAGTGCTATCCCAGAGGCAGTGGCAGAAGCTCTGGAGCGGTAGGGACCAGGCCTGCCGTCACACGTTCTTCCAGCAGCTCCTCAAGTGGCAGGGGTGCCAGAGGATCCAGCGACTCTGCCGAGCTCTTCGCGACTCCGGAGACGAGCGACGATGGCTACGAGCCCCCGAGCCTGCGCCGCTCTCGGAGCAGGACGTGCTCGTTAGGCCGCCACCGTCTCTGATCTGGATGAGGTTGTCGCCGGTGCTTGACGGCCCACTGTTGATGATGGCGTCAGCCGTGATGGTTCCTGTCGTTAGGACTCCTTAGGATACGCGTCTTTTGTCCCTGCGAGGAGCCAAGAACACACCCCGTGGGGGCTTGTAAGGTCTCTGTAGCTCCTTTTGTCAATATGATCCTTATCGTGAAGTAGTGCGAGATGCTTATTCCGTCCTAGCTTAGTTTCTTCCTTTCGAACCTCATGAGGGCTTGGTGCTCTGCGCCGACAGGTCCTGGTCCCAAGGCGGCTTCAGCCGTCGCTGGTATGCCAGGTCGCGATGCCGTGGTCAAGGCCAGGACGTGAGCGGCCCGGGGTCCAGTAAGAGCCCCTGAGTCGCGATGCTCAGGAGGTCCCCTTTAGCGCTCAAGCAGCTATTGTTTGGTGGGAAAGGAATGTGACGTTGCTAACACGGGATTGCATTGGATGCGGTGACGGTGCTGCGATAGCTAGTGTTTCCGGAGGGTGACTTATCTCGAGAGTCAGGAGACGCTTCCTGGTGTGGCGCTAGGTCCGTGCATTGGCCGGCGAGGGGTTGCCTGGCGAGGTCCCCGTGTGCCTCTTCCCTCTCGCCTGTGCTCCACTTCCTGGTCTGTGCTCTTGAAGATGTCACCCTTGGCCTTGGCCCTACGGCTGAGGCCGAGGCGCGTGTCCTGTCTTCTGCAGCGGTGACGCGGGTCCTTACCCACGTCTACCTTCGCGATCCCAACATCGACCTCGACAGCCTGCTGGAGCCAGCGAGCGGCGAGCTTGCCGCTGCCGCTGCTCAGGCCGTGAAGGGTCGTGCGGAGGCTCTGCTGTCGAAGTTCCGGGCCTTCAGCAGCAAGCCGAAGCGAGGCGCTGCCGGTCATGCGGCTCCACGAGGCGAACCTGCTCCGTGCAGCTCCGCCGCTAACAAATGACTCCCTCGTGGCTCCTGTCCTGCTTTCAGCTTCTGCAACATGCATCATGCCTTGGGGAGGCATTTAAACTTGTGTTTGGTGTCGTGATAACAGTTATGGGCTGTAATATTTGCTTTTGAATTCCTTGAAATTTGCGCTCTTCCTACTTGGTTATGTTCTACGCCGGCAGAGCCCGACCCCGCGCATACCTCAGCCGCCGTTAGCCCCGACCGGAAACCAGGACGGGGCCAAGGGGTGAGGGGCTACGTGACAAGTTAGGCTCCTGAGTCGCGATGCTCAGGAGTCCCCCTTGGCGCACGAACAACAAGTAGGGAGGTGAGGTGTGGGCGAATCTACCATTCTACGTCTGTAGAGCCCGACCCCGCGCATACCTCAACCGCCGTTAGCCTTTTGGAACTAAGGAGTGAGGGGCTATGTGAGCAGTTAGGCTCCTGAGTCGCGATGCTCAGGAGTCCCCCTTGACGCTCAAATGGCCTTCGTACCTTGGCTCCGCTCGGGGAGAGACGCGCAACGAACCAGGCCCGAGGGGCCTGGCTGGGTGGCGTACGTCTGGGCGTGACCCAGGCACAGCCCCCGTGCCCAGCCCCTCGCGCGACACTCCCGAGGGGAGGCGTTGCGATGAGGCCAAACACTGAGCTCTGGGCTCCCTGAGGTTGATGCGACCGGGGGCCACCCTCAGTTGTTTATCACCAGCGCGGAGCATAGCGCTTCCGTATGTGTACGGGCATAGCCGCTCCTCGGCAGTGTCGTCAGCCAGCGCGGAGCATGGTGCTTCCACTGGTGCGTGGGAGGGGGCTCCCCTCCGGGAGGAGCCCCCGGGGCGTGTACAGCCCCGCCCTGACACGTGGCTGGCACGGTAGGGCCCCAGGAGGTGTATCTGGGCACCCGTGAGCCAGCGCGGGACTCACGGGGCCCTACCTCTAGGCGGGTTGCGCCTGGCACTGGGCCTTAACTTGTGATGTGTTCCTGCAAATTGATGCTCTACGTCCTCGGGTCCCAGCCCTCGAGCGGGTCTCAGCCGTCGCTAGCTTGCCAGGGCACGATGCCTTGGACAAAGCCAGAGGGTGAGGGCTGGAGAGCCAGTAGGAGCCCTGAGTCGCGATGCTCAGGTACCCCCCTTTAACGCGCAAGCTTGGTTAGATGTCGATGCTCTACGTCCTCGGGTCCCGGCCCTCGAGCGAGTCTCAGTCGTCGCTGGTTTGCCAGGGCGCGATGCCGTGGACAAAGCCAGAGGGTGAGGGCTGGAGAGCCAGTAGGAGCCCTGAGTCACGATGCTCAGGTACCCCCCCTTTAACGCGCGAGCGGCCGACATGATGGAAGAAGAGGTGCCGCGAAAAGGCATCAAATAACAAGCATGATGGGTCGAATGCATGGCCCGAAAATAAACGCACGAGAGGTACATGCCGCTGGGTCTGACCCGAGCGACTTGGGGATGATGCAGCCCGAGGGGCGCCCCCAACAAGGTAAGCTAAAAACATGAACAAAAGGGATACACGCCGCAGGGACGGACCCACGTGGCCTGGGAATGATGCAGCCCTGAGGGCGCTCCCAGCTGGAAACGAAACTTGAAAGACGTCACCTGATGGTGTTGGCGACGAAGTGGTGTTGAAGTAGCGGACGTAGTGGGCTGCGGAAGCCGGTCTTCACGAGCCCCCAGGCCTAGGAGCCTCGGGAGGCTCCGGAGGCGCTGGTGGCTCCTCGCGAACCATCTCCATCTCCGCCAGGACTGCGGAACGCCTGGCCTCCTGAGCGTCCAGGATGCTTCCCATGAGGCGCTGGCGCACGACAGCCGCGTTCGGCAAGCCGTAGGGCATGCGAACGTAGCTGTGGGGTGGGCCTTCGCAGCGCCCCATGCGTGAGGGCCAGAAGCGCTCCTGAGAGGCGGCTCAGTTGAGCCCTGGGATGTCGATGCAGACGCGTAGCCGACCATCCTCGCCTGGATGAGGAGCTGCGGTGGGTAAGCAGCGACTGCCACTCATGACTCTTGACTCCTGCAACTCCTGCGTGATTTGACTGACAAACTCCTAAGGGTTTGGCCCTCCTTGCCGTGCTCCTTCCTGAGGGAAACGTGCTCTGAAACACGCCTCCAAGTGGTGCCCAAGCGCCTCCCTCGTGACCTTAGCAAGGTCGGTGGCCCTCCAGGAGGGAGCCCCCGAGCCCTGCTTGAGGAGGGCGCCGTGCGCGCCTTCCTATGTGATAGAAGGAGGTGCCCCCAGTCCTGCCTCCTGAGGGGTCGAGCCTGGCGATGTCTTCTTCTTCTTGGGAGCGGTCTCGGAGAGCCTCCCGCTCCCGCGGTTTGGGTCTTCAAGTGATGCGGCCTGAAAAGCTCGTTCCAGGGAGCACACTGCGTCTCTTTCTTCACAAGGCATCGTGATGACTCCACCGCTTCCTGGCATCTTGAGGACGTTGTAGCCGTGATGATTCACGACCATGAACTTGGCGAGAGCTGGGTAGCCGAGGATGGCGTTGTACGGCAGGCGAATGTTGGCGACGTCGAAGTCGATGAGCTCGGTGCGGTAGTTATTGCGCGCCCCGAAGGTGACAGGGAGGCGGACCTGCCCAATCGGAACCGTGGAGCCATCGCTGACTCCGGAGAAAGGCCTGGTCGGTTGAAGCTGATCGTAAGGCACTTGGAGATTGTTGAATGTCTCTACGGACAGGACGTTGAGCCCTGCCCCGCCATCGATGAGTGTCCTGGTGACTTGCACGTTGCTGATGACTGGGGAGCAAAGCATCGGGAGGACTCCGGCTATGGCTGCGCACTTGAGCTGATCCGCTGAGCTGAACGTGATGGCGCATGCCCACCACCTGAGGGGGCGCGTGGCTTCAAGCTTGGGGAGGACTGCATTCACTTCACAAGCGAACTTCTTGAAGATGCGTTGAGAGGCTGGGGCTTGAGCTCCGCCCAGGATGCAGGCGATCGCGCGCGGCTCCTGGAAGCCCCCAGCCCCCTCATCCTGATGATGGTCCTTGTTTCTCCTTGGCTGCGGCGGCAGTGGGAGGCCTGCGTTTCCTTGCGGACGATCCTCGCGAGGCTGATCCCTCCAGTCTCCCTCGCAAGGCTAATCCTGCCAGCGATCCTTGCGAGGTCGGTCGCGCCACCCTTGGCGAGGGCCGCGGTCTTCCCAGCGTCCTGCGCTCCTTCCTCCTCCTCGGCCATTGCCTCGATAGTTGCGGTCGGGGTGTCGGCCGATCCTTCCTTCTCGCACGGCTCGGAGCTCTTGGCATTCATTGGTGTTGTGGGTGTGGAGGTCGTGGTACACACAGTACCGGCTGCCCTTGAAAGACTCGGGCTGATCTCTGCCCCGCTTGGTGTCTGGTTATGCCGTGAGCACGGCAGCCCCCTTTCGCTTCACATCCTTGGCCTTGGATTTCTTCTCTTCTGGGTCTGCGGCTGGTAGCTCGAGGAGGGAAAGGCGCCCTTCCTCAGCCCTGGCGCATTTGGTCGCCAAGTTGAACAGCTGCAAGGAAGTGCATAGATCTTCATGCATCGCCAGCTCCTCCTTCATCTTGACGTCACGCACACCGTCGGAGAAGGCTGAGATGATGGCCTCCTTAGTCACCTTGGGAATCTTGAGACGTGCGTTGTTGAAGCGCTGGATGTACTTCTGCAGGGTCTTCCCTGGTTGCTGCTTGATGCGGCGCATGTCGCTCACGGCAGGTGGCCGGTCACGAGTACCTTGGAAGTTAGCAATGAAACGGGTCCGTATCTCATCCCAAGAGGAGATCGTGCCTGGAGCCAGGTTCAGGAGCCAGGTGTGGGCCCCGTCCTTGAGCACCATGGGAAACCAGTTCGCCATGACCTTCTCGTCCCCGTTGGCGGCTTCGATGCCCAACTCGTAGAGCTGGAGGAACTCCGCAGGGTCGGCCGTCCCGTCGTAGCGAGGAGGCAGGTCTGGCTTGAACTTGCAGGATCACGTGACGCTGCGCAGCTCAGTGGTGAAGGCGCGGTAGCCTGCTTTGGCCACGGGAGGCCTCTGGTGACGAGGAGCTTGGTCTTGCGGGCCCCCATGCGCTGCAGCTGGGAGCAGCGCGGGGTCTTGGCATGCTGGAACAGGAGCGTGGTAGCGATGGACCGGAGTAGGGAGCACTCGGGCAGCTTCTTGGGGACGAGGGACCTCTTGGCAGCTCCGCTCTTGCTGCGCTGGCGCCGGACGGAGCGGGTTCCGTCTAGGGGCCATGCGCCTTGGGGCCAGGGCGCCTTATTGAGGAGGAGGCGGCTGAGGCGCCCCCGGAGCTTCATTGCCCGCACAGGGCGGGGCGCGGTGCAGCGAGAAGGACGGGGCGGGGGAGCCCCCTGCGGCGGGGACGAGCTCGGCGACGCGGTCGAGCCACTTTTCGTAGACGTCGTCGACTGGGCGGTAGCGCAGGAGCTCGTTTGCCGCGATGAGCGCAGCTCGAGCCTCCATGGCCGCGCGGGGTGCGCGGGACGAAGAACTAGCTTGGGCGAGTGAGGGCGTAGCAGTGCGGCCGTCTCGCCCCATGGACGGATGCTGGGACGATGCTTGCTGCTCGTTCCCCGCCGGGCTGGTGGCGGCATTGACGGAAGGCGACGGGGAACGGCGGGGGTGGCCACCGACGGGGGCCGTCTGGGCGACACGGGAAGCGAGAGCGGCTCGGCGCTCGGCGCGGGCCCGACGAGCGTCTAACATGGATGCGATGGTCGGTGAAGAACAGGGTGGCGGAAGACGAATTCCGGTGCACCCCTACCTGGCGCGCCAAATGTCGGATTTCGGGTTCCGGCAGACCCTCTAGATTCAAACACTGGGGTGCGCGTGGAGATTTCGCCCACTACGTACCTGCACCTCACCGCCTCGCTATGATCTAAGCAGTCAAAGGAACAACACAAGAGACACAGAGTTTATACTGGTTCAGGCCACCATTGTGGTGTAATACCCTACTCCAGTGTGTGGTGTGGTGGATTGCCTCTTGGGCTGATGATGAACAATACAAGGAAGAACAACCTCACGAGGGTCTGTTCTTGGCTGGTGCGATGAACTACTAGGGAGAGTTCAGTCGCCCTCTGGATCGATGTCTTGGTGATGATCGGATTCAATCTCCCTACCTTCTGGGTGGCTAGTCCTATTTATAGGCAAAGTCCCTGGGCCTCTTCCCAAATATTGAGCGGGAAGGGCGCCAACAATTGGCCATTTTGAAGGGGAACATCTAGTACACTTATCCTGACTAAAGTTGGTCCTCGCCTGCCAAAGGCTCTGGCGGTGACGCCGGCTTGGGCTCCACGATGACCTCCATCCTGCCGTTCTACTGGTCTTGGTCTTGTTGCACCGAAATGGATGCCTTTGCTTGGTGCTCTCGCCTGCACTTGTTCCCTTTGCACCAAAGAGGAAAGAAGGACACTGCGCGGGCTGGCGCCTGCCTGGCGCCCTTGGTCGTCATGGCTTGCGTCATGGGCACCTCATGAGGTACCCCACCTTGATCTCTCCGCCTCCTTGCGAGCCAGCCTGATGAGGCCGTGCCTGAGGAAGCTTCCTGTCGTCCGCCCCACGAGGCTTGGCCCCTCGCGAGGGTCTTGAGCTTGTGCTGATGAAGATGGGCCGTGCTGGGCCACCCCTTGAGCCACGCCACGGGCCGTAGGCAGGCAAGTCTGGGGACCCCCATTCCCAGAACGCTGACATAATGCAATAAGAACGATGACATGATGTAGGCGAGATCTATTCATGTAGGAATAGCCCCCATCTTGTTATCCTTAATAGCAATGATACATGCATGTCTTGCTACCCCTTATGTCATTGGAAAGAACACCGCAAGGTCGAACCCATCACAAAGCACCTCTTCCCATGGCAAGAAAAAATCGATCTAGTTGGTCTAACTAAACCAAAGATTCAAAGAAGAAATATGAGGCTATAAATACTCATGCATATAAGAGATCAAAAGAAGACTAAAATAATATTCATGGATATAGATATGATCATAAACTCAAAGTTCATCGGATCCCAACAAACACACCGCAAAAAAGAGTTACATCAAATAGATCTCCAAGAGACCATTCTATTGAGAATCAAAAGAGAGAGATGAAGCCATCGAGCTACTTCCTACGGACCTGTAGGTCTATGATGAACTACTCAAGCATCATCGGAGAGGCACCAATGAGGATGATGAACCCCTCCGTGATGGTGTCTAGATTGGATCTCGTGTTTCTAGAACTTGCGGTGGCTGGAGTTGTTTTTCGTCAACTCTTCCAGGGTTTCTGGAATATCTGGCAATTTATAGGGCAAAGAGTCAGTGTGGGAGGTCATCGAGGGGGGCATGAACCCCCTGGGTGCGCCTGGGCCTCGTGGCACGCCTTAGTTGGTTGTGCTCACCTCAGTCCTCCCCTCTGGTACATCTTTGGCTCACTAGGTGTCTTCTGGTCCATAAAAATTCTCCAAAAAGTTCCACTGCGTTAACTCCATTTGGTACTGATATTCTGCGAAGTAAAAAACAACAACTGGCACTGGGCACTATGTCAATAGGTTAGTCCAAAAATTGATATAAAGTTGCTATAAAATGATTGTAAAACATCCAAGAATGATAATATAACAACATGGAACAAGCAAAAATATAGATACGTTGGAGAGGTATCAATCCCTCCTAGGAAATATTTGCAGCCCAACAGTGTGGAGAATAACAAGCTGGCCTGCGCTAGGTATTCCTCAAAAAGTGTAAATCTGGGCTAGCCATTTTCACATGCAAAAATTAATTTCTGGGCTTGGTCGACATAGAATAATAGCCTGGGCTAGCAGGACACAGCCTGTGGATACCCTGCTCCTCTCAACAACAAAAACAAAAAACACCTCTAAAAAATACTGCTCACCCCTCAAAAAATGCCGCTCCTAGTGTAATTCTCTCTTTTATTGACTATACTTTGACAATTGTGTGGGACCCAGATGTCAGAAACCTAGAAGTAAGAATATTTTCTTGTAGTTCTAATAAGGAGGCACTTGCCTACGTACGGCCATGGTCCTGGTGGGTCCCTACTGTCATCCTCTCCAAGTACAGTCATATCTTGATTCCCCTTGTTTGTTGACCATATTGACAATGCGAGAAGGTGACGCCACCGTGAGTGCAACAAGGCGAAGGACGATGGAGACACCCTCACGGGCCGTACAGATGGTCTGGTACATCGCCCGCTTCTCATCCAGGAAGCTAGGATCATCGGCCAGCATGTCCTCGACGACATTGTTGTTCGCCTGTTAGCTGATGATGTGTCCCTTCGCGTGCTGGTGCTTGTTGAGGAGACGGAGGTTATATCACTTCTCCTCATGTGCTTGCCGGAACACTAAGACTGGCGGCGCTGGTAGCTCTTCCGTCATTATGACATTGAAGTGCGGCCGCACATGCTCTATGGTGAACACGGCATGAACCCGACACGGGCGGTGGCGCCGACTCCTGGTTGGAAGCCTCATCCATCGTCTGGTCCTCCTCACCGAGTTCAACGAGCTCGCCGGCGAAGAAGATGAGATTAATCAGAAAAAAAGAGACATGATTAGAAGGGAAGACATGTGTTGTGTAGCAGCTTACTGCATCTACAGCTGGACACTGACCGGTCAAGCCTCAAATTTGCTCATCTGCATCCAGATACTTCATACTAGAAATCTTTCCATACAAAAGCATGCAAATGAAAAAACCTAAGTACTATGTAGATCAAGTAGCCTAGTCATCGTTGGACCACTATCTCTGTGCCCGACGCCGAGTACATGGCCGGGAGCCGTAGCTGTGGCCCCTGCGGCTACTACGCATCCATGTCCGCTTCGACCTCATCGAAGAGGGCGTCGGTCGCTGCACGTTCCTGCTGGTGAAGCGCCGGTTGGCTTCCACATAGGCCTCATCCTAGATGGACTCCAGGATGGCCTTCTGCTCCGCCATCTCGTCCGCATAGGCGACAACAAACTCCGCCTCTGCATCCTCTTGTTGATGCCCGGAGCCGGCGCCAACTCTCGCTCCGCCTGCTCTGCCTCCTCCTCGTGTTCCAAATCCACCCATTGGAGTCGGCTGCTGCTCCTCTCCCTCCACCTCTTTCGCCAGCTCCTCCTCCTCCGGCTTCGGCTAGTCCGGAGACAGTCTGGCAATGATGCAGGTGGCGTGCCTCGCCAAGATCTCCTGGTTGATCTAGTACCAATACTCCGGTGTGAGCATACACTACTGTAGGATGCTGCTAACGCGACACTACAATCAGAGACCCTTCAACGAAACTATGTGTGATGCATTAATTGCAAACGATGATGTAAAAACCCGTCAAAAAGATGCAAACCGTTTGCGATGGCGGATACATCAAACACGGTTCAGATTTTAGTTGCGTGTGCGATATGGGGCATATAGTTGATCCATACGAACTGTTTGCGATGAGATAGATCAACAGAAATGGGCAGCCAGATCAAGGTGTGTGCGATATACGGCATACAGTTTGCTCCAATGAACCATTTGCGATGATCGTGTTGAACACAAACGATTCGGTGTAACAAGATGTGTGTGATACCCGGCAAATAGGCCGGTAATCAGAATTGTGTGAGATCATTATATATAGCCCATACAGTCTTTTTTGTGATTTGTGTGCTTGACAGGGCACACAATTCAAGAAACCAACCTGTGGGCGACAATGTAAAAGATCTCTGTCGAATACATATTACTAACCGTTTGCGATGAGATTGATAGGGGAAATAGAGATAACAAATTAATATGAGTGAACAGAAACAAAGATATATACAGTTTGCTTAATTTAGTCCTTCTTCTTCTTATTGTTGTTGGATGCACCCACAACATCGTCTTGGCAAGGACGCTTCTTACCGCTGACCGTTGGCTTTACATCACCGCTGCCGTAATCATCGTCATTGATGTCATCTTCCTCCTCCTCCGCGTTCAACCATTCCTCCTCCTCCTCATTGTCATCCTCTTCTTTGTCCTCCGACGGCTCCTCGTCCATCTGGTTGTCGTCTGATGACTCCGGAGGCGGTGTCCTTTTCATGATCCAGATAAAATTGATGTCTGAGCTCAACGTCGGACTCATGGAAGACGGGCAGGATGATTCCAATGTTGACATATCATCGGGCGCCAGACTGCTGGCGGAACTATCGTCCTTGCTATCGCTCGACGTGGCTGTGGTACATATACCAACCGCGAGAAAGCGAGATTGCAAAGTGTATGCAAGTGTGTAGCATGCTCGGACAGGGACGATGAAGATGGTGGACACTTAAGCGGGGTATGCAGAGAAGATGAATGTCAATTGAAGCAGGGGATTGACGTATTATCTAACCGCTGGTATAATCAACCACAATTATTTGTACCCAACCGCTCCAAATTCCCGGGGTTGCATAGTTCTTAATGTGATAATTACACACATGTGTTGGAGCATCCAAATATGAAACACACATTTTTCATACTACTCCCTCCATATGGGCAACCTAGGTGGGGGAAACGAGAGAACTTGATGATTATTTGGTAATCAATACCATTGCGTGCAAAGAATTGACCATTGCATGTTATGCTAAGTAGTATGAAGACATTGAATGCATAGAAGCCCCAGGACTCCTATTGGCTTATTTGTTTTTTTTTTCAAGACAAAAAATAAGGAACGAGTTTGGGAATATTTAGTTTCCGTAATGTGACTTATGCACCGGTACGAATGGAGTAGAACAGTTAGCAAGCAATACATTGAGCTCTTCTTATTGATGAATCCAGTAATAATCAAACTACAAAGGAAAAGAAAAAAGACAAAGGAAAATATCTGCATCAATCTTCGCGCAACATCAATGGCAGAAGACCTAGATGTGCATTAGTTAGAGCACATCTAGATGTGCTTTAGCGATACTGTCAAACAAAACCCCTAATCATATTGCAAACAACGCATAGAACATTGCTAATGCGACAGCCACAACTACACATGTTAGTTCCTTCTTATCTCTTTCTTTCATCTGTTGCCTGTGATTGATTCTTTCTTGCCTCATCGTACTGATTTTACATTCCAGTTCAGTCAGTTTCTTCTTCAGCTTTACGTTATCTTCTGCGAGCTTGGTGATAACACCCCGAGCCTTGCCATGCCATTTTTCATCCAGCCAGTTGACAAAGGCACAAGCCCATATTCCTGCCAATGTTAAATAGTATTCAGGATGAGCGGTGGCATTAACTCAACTAAAATGATGAACTTAGCACTAACCTCTAAGGGGCAACTAAGAAACCGTGTGCCAATGTTGAATCCCTCGGTGCATCCACGTCGAGCGAGAGTGTGCATGTGCACACAAATCAACTTTTGATACTTCTTGGTGGCACGAAACTCAAAGTCAAACTTGTGTTGCGGGAGTCTGGAGTCATGCTCCAGATCCGTTAGGCTGATTGCTTTCCTGGGGGGTGATTCAGTATGGATTCAACAGGGAGCTACTTTGGACATGATAAAAAACATTGAGATAGATTGGAACCTGACAGGATGATTCAGATATGTAGTACACCTGCCCTCTGATGACCTTATGCAAGTGCTCGGCGGTGACAACCCTTGTGGCGGCGCTGCCAAGAGCGGCGATACGAGCAGGAGCAGCCGCACCAAAACCATCAGCACCACTCATTCGTATTCCCCCAATGTTAGCGCCATGCCAGGGAATTTGGAGGCTATCTAGGGATTTGGGGGCAATGGGGAAACTATGGGGATAAGCTAACGATCGGGAACTACTTATCGCACTATGTTGTATACGGCAGATTGTTTATACATGTCGTTTGTGTTAGGTATTACAACTTCACGCACAATTTCTGCATCAAACTGTGTGAGAAGACAACGTAGGTGAGACATGGTTGCCGTGACATAACCGTATGTGATTTACTACCCTGTACATATGGGGCTGCAATAATTCAGTTACAGTAATACTTACGGTAAACAGCCGCTCTGCAGATATCCGTCAAAAAATAAAACAACCGCTCTGTAGATAGAGATGGCGGTGGCGGCGACCGAGGTAGCGGCTACCGGATAAGAGGTCAATCCTTGGTCATTGGGCGGTGACAGCATCATAGGAGGTCAAGCCTCGGTCTGCAGCGGCAGATAGGAGGAGCTCAACCATCAAGGTCAGCGACGGCATGATTGGAGCACATCCATCATGGTCGATGGCTGGATAGTGGAGGTCAAACTTCAGGCGGTAGCCGCACTAAGCTTTGCTCCTCGACCCAACTATCTCGGCGTGACGCCACGTCGCGCTTCTCTGTCTTCTGGGTGGAGGTCACTGTGCGGCTAATTAATTAAGGCATTCTTTTCATGAGTGGGTTAATTAAGGTATTCAATTCCTAAGGGTAGTGTTGTAGTACTCTGTGTGGAAATTGATTGGCCATTAATTTTTGTCGTCGCACGGCTGGATAACAATATGGGGCACCCTCAGTAATTATGAAAATAAAATCTTGTGATTTATGCACGCATCTTTGGGCATCAATTAATCTGTGTATTAATGTTGTTGTTTTGTTTTTAGTTACCCTTCATGTGGTGCCGATTGAACAATCTGAATGGATGAAGAATCCGAGAAGCTCAGATTTTTATCAGTGGCATCACGGAGTTCATCAATTTGGCTGAAAGTACAAAGAAGAGAATTGGTCATGAGGATTACATCATGTGTCCATGCAGTCATTGTGCCAATAAAGAGTCACATGAAGTTATAGTTGTCGAGTTCCACTTATTCACTCGGGGATTCATGGATGGATATACACGTTGGACCGGACACGGTGAAGAGCAGGTCATGGATGAATATACCCATGGCTGCGAGATGCCAAACCCCAGCCAGAGTCACATGGATGTTGAATCTAACATCGGAGCTGAGGTGTCAAGCTACCAATGGAACACCGGAAAGCTGAAACTGTAGGAACGAAGTATGTCTACCAGAGGGGGGGGGGAGTTGAATGGGAGTTTCAAAATTTCTTCGGAAATCTCAAAACTCTCGGAACTCGGCAGCAGAGCGAATTTAAAACAAACTACAGCGAGCTGAAACTAAGTACCAAATGGAAACTAAAGCATGCAGCGAGACAAATTGCATGAAAGGAAACATATCGAATGGAAACATGGGTAGCAGAGGTAACCAGTGGTTCTCGATGGCGGCAGTGTATTTGTTCGACCAGTTCGTCCTTCTGCACAAGGACTACGTCTGGTTGGAGGGGCTATGACTTAACACGAAAGATAAACTCTCTTTGCCCTATTCTCCTCGACAATTGGTTCATCAACCAATACCGATCACTCATGGTAGATACTTGAGGCGATCTCCGAACCTTTACAAACTTCTTCTTTGAGAACCACAATCACTCTTGGTCTCTGAAGAAATTGACACCTAACCGTCTAGAGAGTTTGCAGCTCTCAAGAGTAATAGGCGGAGTGTACTGGACTTAGTTTCAAGTGATGCTGGACCACTATATAATTCTTCAGCTCTAGGTATTTTTCTCTCGGTAGATTTTAAACTCAAAGCGCTCAAAGAGGGGGTTTCTCAACAATCTTCTCAGAATCAAACAGAGCAGCCACCGGACAAAACCGGTGCATGGTGGCTATTTATAGCCGCAGCCTCTTGGATGGGAATGGCCATTTTGGGCACGCGGTCCAGCCAATGGCCAGCCGACACGTCTCACAATGGTCGGATTTGGGAGCAACAGTAACATTACTTGAGGAACAAGTAATGCTAACTCCTCGGTCTGAGACAAATTACTCGCAGCGAAGAAGATCACAGTCTCTTGATGGCAAGTATTTGCTTGGAACACAAAGAGATTTCTATCACATCTTACATAGGTTTTGGGTTTAGCATCAGAGAATCAAAGTTCGAACGCTACACCCCTCTTAATAGTACGGTGGTCCTATGACTCAATAACAAGAAGAAGAAGAACAAAAAGAATGCTACGTCTTCACTTCGTCTTCAATCTCCTCGGACGCAGTCATTTTCCTCGGACAGACACCGAATCAATTGCTTCACTTCAGCAAACTTTGAGGGGTCACTCTTGTTATCATAATCTTTAGTGATAACCTTCGCTGCACCGCAGGGAGATTATCGTCGTCGTTTACATCAAACTGCTCGTGATCTCAGTGACCTTTTACTCTATGTGCACTAGCAAACACATAAGTCCCATCCTGTTTATGTTAACAAACTCCAAAACATATGGGGCCTATCATTGCACCAACAATCTCCCCCTTTTTGGACGGTTGTTGACAAAATAGATAATCATCAAAGTGAAGATAGATAAATGAAAAGTAATTCGAACAAGAGTGAATTAGCGTTACTTGGCTCGATGATGAAATATACTCCCCCTAGATATATGGAGGGTTATAGATATGAAACACAATCTCCTGCAATTCATTGAAGTGTGTAGAGCAAATTTCAATCATTCGAGATAATGATTCACACAATAATATATAATCCATCGAGATTGTAGTGCAATCATTCATAAGTTCTGATAATACTTCCACCTGCAAAACAAATGCTTCAAGAGAAATGGTGCAGCAGGCGGGGTTATTAACATTATAGCACAGAAGTTTTACATCATAGCACAGATAGTCTTTAAAGCATAAGTACCAAATCTCACGAGAAACCGAACCGAGGAACGCAAATAAGCAAATGTAACAAAACTCGATGTAATCCCCCCTTTTGTCAACTAGTGTCAAAAAGGTGACGAAGAACATGAGTGTAGAAGCTGTGAACTTGATTCATTCTAAGGCATTACCAGAAGAACCGTCCGAGGAGGTTTCTGATTCTGAAGTAACTGGAAGATCTTTATCGACAGCAGTAGTAGATTTTCCTTCAGGAATGGTAGCTTGGTGCTGAGACGATGAAGGCACATTTGGACCGGGACTCTGTATTTTGCGAAAGAAACGTTTCCCCCCTGACAGCTGGGACCTACCAGCTACATCTTCGCACACAAGGAAGTGCGTCCATATTATGGGCAAAAAAAGATTCTCCCCTTGACCGCTGGGACCCACCATCAATAACTTCGCACGCAAGGAAGTGCCTCCTTATCCTCCCCGATAGTCGGGACCCACCTAGTCGAAGCGTTTGTAACGTTGTCATTCTGGTCGCGAAAGTGTACGTACATACTGGTCGATCGGTCTCTCTGCCACGATGAACCATGGTCGAGCAAGCAGCAACACATGTAGTAGTAGAGCCCCCGATGTACCAATTCAGGCAGTCCAGTCAAAACCATATACACGTACGTACAACCAGATGCCAAAAAATACAGATATGTACATACATACGGGCGGGGTCTCGAACGCCTACTCATGCATTTATACGACCAGGGCTCGTGTACATGGAGAGGCAACCGACGACAGCAATGGCATTCTGTTCAACGGAAGCCAACCGGTGGGTTGGAATGGAGAAACTACGTCGTGTTCATGGGGAGGCAACGGAATGTGTCATGTTCACCGGGAGGCAACAGAATACATCATGTTCATCGAAGCCATCCGACTTGGACGGAACAGCTGAAATGAGGTTTGGCGTACCGTAGAACGGAGGAAACGTGCCTTCTGTTCGACCACGTACGGTCAAAACGGGGTCCTGTTCATCGGGAAGGGTCTGGCGTACCGCAAACGGATGAAATGGGGTCCTGTTGATCAGGAAGGGTGTGGCATACCGCAAAATGGAGGAAATGAACTTGTGTTGGAGCGCCTACGGTCGAAACAGGGTCCTGTTCATTGGGAGGAGTGTGGCGTACCACAAAACGGGACTCCATGGGCTATTGTTCATCCACCATCTACTGCCTCGCTCTAGCCTTCACCTGCTAATGTTCATCCACCGTCGACTTCCACCAGCCTCCACCTGCTACTATTCATCCACCGTCGACTTCCTCCATCCTTCACCAGCTACTGTTCATCCACGGGGGCATGTTCATCCAACCTCCACTGGCTACTGTTCAACCAGCCCTCCATGGGGTCCTGTTCATCTAGCGGCAACGACGTACTACTACCACAGGGTCCTGTTCATCCAACCCCCAACGGGAACTGTTCATCCAACCCCCAACAATAGTCACTATTCATCAAGAGGGAGCAGGTTCGATCGGCTTCAGTTAGCAGCAGTAGCAAAGTGTTGGTGCAACATACCCAGGGCCTGTTGACCTAACTATACACAGGCACAAGATCAATATTGAAGCACCTGAACAAGAGACCAAGAGACTCGAAGAACCAACTAACAGAATCAAGAGGAACTGAGGCTAATGCAGAGGATCCAAATATTACCAAGGAAGAGGCCTCTCTTGCCAGGCAGGTGAGCCCGGCAAGGGGCCGAGGCCGCCCCCAGAAGAAGAGGACCAAGGCGTCCCGGCAGGGCCTGCCAGGACTCGCGGAAACCAGATCACGCCACCGACTGCTTCACTACGACCCATGTCATGGATCAGTGCAGTGTCAAGACATAGGATGATTAAGTGGCAGCCATTCGCCACATGGCGGCCACTTCCTACCAAGTGAACCCACAAATGACACCCGTCCAAAGATGTGTCAAGCGAGCATGCGTGGAGCTGGCAAATTAGCCCGGTAAGCCTTGTCGGGCGACCAATGACATGACACTAAGCAGCGCCATTAAATGTATGCTGTCAGCCTGTAGAGTTAGGTATTATATCACTATTCGCTATCATATAAGTGTCTAATGACCAATTTGCCATTGTGGTAACCCCTTGGACTATAAAAGGAGTCCCATGGCAATGATTAGAGAGGTTGGAACTTTAGATCACTCACACCCCCCGTACGCACGTAGTCGCCGCTGCCCTGAAGCAACCCTACCGGGCAAGTGTACTATGCACCACCACCTCCTTTTCCCAATCAATCCACTAAAGCAGGAGTAGGGTTTTACGCCTCGCGGGGGCCCGAACCAGGGTAAAACTGCCTGTGTGATCCCTATCGTGCCGCCTTGCATTATCTGCTCTTTGTGAAACACGACTCCCCCCTGTCGAACCAGCAAAGGTCTGTCCTGGTCTCATAGGTGGTAGTGGTTTCTCGTGACATCTTTGGTGCGCCAGGTAGGGGGATCGCTTGCGCGAACCTGAAGATGTAAGCAGCGCGACATCTTCATCGCCATGTGCATCATCGACGGCGCCATCGACCATGGCGCCCAAGAAGAAATCAGCTCCTTCAGCTCATCCGTCCACCTCGACGGCTCCGCTACCCGCGGCCTCCAACGTTGCAGGGTGTGTGGAGACACACGAGGGAGCGAACGCGGCGGGGGGAGTGGATGGAGCAGGCGGCACCGCCACCATCCCCCTCGCGGTCGGTGCGGGAGCAGAAGATGTTGGAGGAGAGTAACATCAGCAACACCCCAACGGTCGCGCTCCGGCCATTGACGGACGCAGCCTCACTGATGGCGCTCGGTCTGGGGCGAGCCACCGCCCTACAGCCGTCCTTGCCACGGGCACAACTGCTGCGCGTGCGCTCTCCCCAGGGCGGGCCGACTGTCGGGGGATGAACACCGGGTAGGCAACGGAACCCGGATCCTCTTCAAAAACAGCAGGGCCCGCCCCGCCCCGCAAACTGGCACGCGCCTGGCCGGGTCGCTCGACCTGGCAAGGCCCGCAACTCGGCCAAACCCCTCGACTCGGCAAGGTACGTCGACCCGGCCGCAACGGCTGGCACAAGACAACTCAACCCGGCTAAGCCCCTCGACTCGGCAAGATACGTCGACCCGGCGCCGCCATGGCTTCCCCAGCAAGCCAACCCACCCGTGGCATCCATGGCAACCCAGCCACGGGTTAGCTCCCATCCCATCCAGGCCGTACGATGGGATGAGACCTCAACCACCGATGACCAAGACAACAGTGTTCCCGTCCATGCCTATGGTCAGCCAGAGCGTGGCAACAGTGCCCCTTACCTACCCGCTGACCAGGGCTGGCGTGGCAACAATGCTCCCGCCCTCGCCGCTGACGATAGCAAGTGGCAGCCTGACGGAGAGCACTGTACCCAACTTGACTCGGCCACGCCCTGACGATCGACAAGACGATGCACAGTCCCCCTAAGCACGCGGGGCCCGCACCTAGGGGAACCCGGCGAACCACAAGCCCACAAGCGGGACCTAGCGTGGTACACCAGACACCGACAATACAGATCCACCGACTCGACATATTACCATTGTAACCCTGGGTGGGTTGATCTATAAAACCCCCCAGGAGCCCACGCCTACAGGGGCATGTGATGCGAGACGAGAGAGAAGCAATACAAGGCACCTGTAAGAGAAACACATGCAAGCATAGGACTAGCCAACCAACAGCAATACCGGAGAGAAGGAACAGCCCGAGCCTCGGCCAGCTTCCTTCCTCCTCCATACAGCTCCAGGAGCAACCTTGTACTATCCATCATCCAACTAAACTCGACAGGACTACGGGTGTTATCTCTCCGGAGAGCCCCGAACCTGGGTATGTCCGGTGTCCCACGCCCGTGCATATCAACCTCGCCTTTGGAGCCCACCAGCGCCCTCGAGCCTCCTCCTCTCTTTAGCCATCCCTTGGCATCTGCCGTGCGCCCACCACGACAGTTGGCGTCCACCGTGGGGCAGCTCGAGGAGCTAGCCGGGAGCATGCTTCAGACGGGGCTGCTACCTCTTGAGCACTGGTTGGATTTCCCCGAAGAGGAGAGGATGATGTAGTAAAGTAGCGTAAGTATTTCCCTCAGTTTTTGAGAACCAAGGTATCAATCCAGTAGGAGACCACGCACAAGTCCCTCGTACCTACACAAAACGATAGCAACTCGCAACCAATGCTATAGGGGTTGTCAATCCCTTCACGGTCACATACGAGAGTGAGATCTGATAGAGATAATATTTTTGGCATTTTTGATAGATAGATGCAAAGTAAAAGTAAAAGGCAAAGTAAAGCAAAGCAAGTAAATAAAGTAATGGAGATTGATATGATGAGAATAGACCCGGGGGCCATAGGTTTCACTAGTGGCTTCTCTCAAGAGCATAGGTATTCTACGGTGGGTGAACAAATTACTATTGAGCAATTGATAGAAAAGCGAATAATTATGAGATTATATAGGTATGATCATGTATATAGGCATCACGTCCAAAACAAGTAGATCGAAATGATTCTGCATCTACTACTATTACTCCACTCATCGACCGCTATCCAGCATGCATCTAGAGTATTAAGTAAAACAGAGTAACGCTTTAAGCAAGATGACATGATGTAGAGGGATAAATTCATGCAATATGATAAAAACCCCATCTTGTTATCCTCGATGGCAACAATACAATACGTGCCTTGCAACTCTTTCTGTCACTGAGTAAGGACACCGCAAGATTGAACCCAAAGCTAAACACTTCTCCCATTGCAAGAACTACCAATCTAGTTGGCCAAACCAAACGGATAATTCGAAGAGACTTGCAAAGATAACTCAATCACACATAAAAGAATTCAGAGAAGAATCAAATATTGTTCATAGATAAGCTGGATCATAAACCCACAATTCATCGGTCTCAACAAACACACCGCAAAAAGAAGATTACATCGAATAGATCTCCAAAAGAGAGGGGGAGAACATTGTATTGAGATCCAAAAAGAGAGAAGAAGCCATCTAGCTAATAACTATGGACCCGAAGGTCTGAAGTAAACTACTCACACTTCATCGGAGAGGCTGTGGTGTTGATGTAGAAGCCCTCCATGGTGGATGCCCTCTCCGGCAGAGCTCCGGAACAAGCCCCAAGATGGGATCTCGCGGATACAGAAGGTTGCGGCGGTGGAATTAGGTTTTTGGCTCTTGTTCTGATCTGACGGGGGTACGTAGGTATATATAGGAGGAAGGAGTACGTCGGTGGAGCTCCGATGGGCCCACGAGGCAGGGGGCACGGCCAGGGGGGGCGCCCTCCACCCTCGTGACCTCCATGGCTGCTTCTTGGAGTAGGGTCCAAGTCTCCTAGATCACGTTCGGTGAGAAAATCACGTTCCCGAAGGTTTTATTCCGTTTGGACTCCGTTTGATATTCCGTTTCTTCGAAATACTGAAAAAGGCAAAAAACAACAATTCTGGGCTGGGCCTCCGGTTAATAGTTTAGTCCCAAAAATAATATAAAAGTGGAAAATAAAGTCCAATATAGTACAAAACAGTAGACAAAGTAGCATGGAGTAATAAAAAATTATAGATACATTGGAGACGTATCAGGGGCCTTTCTCCTACTCCGACGAGTCCGTCGCTCCGGCGGACGACGTCATTGGCACGCTCGCCGCCTCCTTCACCGTGCTGTGCATCTCCGACGCGTTCGCAGTTGATGAGTACCCCAGCGAGGTGCTCAGCTACTCCGACTCTCCGCTCTCCCTCAGCGGAGGATTCACTGCCGGGGCGATGGACGCCCATGTGGAGGTCTTCGTCACCAGCGATGGTGCCTCTTCCTCGTCGAGCAAGGCGAGGAGGGTCGCCGAAGTCATGGCCGCCACGGCACGGACCAAGCCGTCTGACCCACTGCATGCCGCGATGCAGAGCCTCCGCATCCCTATCGCCACCGACGTCGACGCCACCAACATCGCCGAAGCCCGAACCCAGCTCAAGGACAGGAGCCAGCACATGCTGGACCTGTCCGAGACGCTGGCCGCCACCAGGCATCGCCTGGAGGCCGCTCAGAAGGAGCACAACGCCGCCCACGGATTCACGCCCGCCGCGGCCGAGCCAAGCCGGGTCGCCGATACTCGTGCCCGGGGAGGAGCGATCGGCCGGGCCTTCGGCGCCGTCCGAAACGTCTACGAGACCCCAGTCAAGAACATGCGCGCTGTGGAGGTAGCCGCTGTCGGCCTTGACAAACTCGCGGGCGAGGAGCTCAAGGAGCGCATCGGGAGGATGCGCGAGCTCCTCCACGCCGCCAACACCCAGCAGGATCGCCTCAACCAGCTCGCCAAGCCGGCGGGGTCCGGCTCCGCCCGCCTTGGTGGACCCGGTGAACTTCTGCACACGGCTTCCTCGCCGCCCGGCGAGGCACACTCCGGCCAAGACCGGACCCGATGCAACCCGGCCGCCACCGCCACCGACGCTTTGGGCAATGTGCCCGCCCCAGAGACCCAGCGCGGACCCGGCCAGCATGGCCGGTGTCTGGCTCCAACCGACCCGGCCCCTCGGGGCCTGGCCGCTAGTCGACTCGGCCCGTGCGCCATCAACGATGCCGACGCGCGCCACCGCCTCGATCAGCTCGCTCGCTCCCTGGAGGTGGAGGAGAGCGGCTTTATCGGGCCGGCGTGCTTCGGTCCACGCATCCGGGAGGAGCCCTTCCCCAAAGGGTTCGTGCTCCCCCGCGACACCCCAAGTACAATGGGACCGTGAAGCCAGAAGAATGGCTCACCGACTACACCATGGCCATTGGCATCACCGGTGCCAATCATCGTCTCGCCGTGCGCTATGCACCGCTCATGCTCCAGGGGTCGGCGCGCACATGGTTGAACAGCCTGCCGATGGGCAGCATCAACGCATGGGTCGACTTCGAGGAAGCCTTTGTCCGCAACTTCACGGGGACATACAAGCGACCCGGTCGCCCCAGCCAGCTTGCCATGTGCGTGCAGGGGCCGACGGAGACCTGCCGCGAGTACCTTGCACGCTGGACCGAGCTCCGGAACAGCTGCGAGGGCGTCCATGAAGTCCAGGCGATCCAATACTTCGTCAGCGGGTGCCGAGATGGCACCCTCCTCAAGAACAAGCTCCTACACTCCGAGCCGGCCACCATGGCCGCGCTCATGCTGACGGCGGACAAGTACACCAACGCCGACTCTGCCATGAAGATCTAGGTGGCACTAGATGAAGCCGGCAAGGCGAAGCCGGTACCTCCCCCGAAGCCGGTCGGCGAAAGCAGCCAGCAGCACCACCACCAGAACAACAAGCGCAAGGCCGACCAACCGACGCAACGACTCGACAACCGGCTCGTCACGGCCGCCGAGCCCACGGTGGACCCGACAGTGAAGCGCCAGTAGACCAGCAAGATGGCGTGGCAAGCCGCCATGAGTTTCGAAGAGATGCTCGACGCCCCATGCAAGCACCACAGCGGCACAAGACCCTCCACGCACACGCTTCGGCAGTGTGCCATCACCAAGCGCATCATGAGGGGTGACGTTCCGCCTCCTCGGGCTCCGGCTCCGCCTCCAGGTGCAGGACAACCGCCTCCGCCTCCACCACCGCCTCCCGTCGGCGGCGCGATGCGGAACGACGCCTACCCGGACCAGAACGCGGCCTATGTCGTCTTCACCAGCCTCGGCAACGACAAGCGCAGCGAGCGCCTCCTTCGGCAGGAGGTGAACATCGTCGTCCTGGCCAAGACGGATTTCATTCACGGGTTGGATCGCCCGATCACCTGGACCCGGGAGGATCACCCGGCAGTCATGCCGAGTCCGGGCGGATACGCCCTCGTCCTCAACCTCACCATCCTCGCGTGGCGTACATGCAAGTTCTCCCGAGTCCTCATCAACGGCGGCAGCAACATCAACATCCTCTATCGTGACACGATGACCAAGCTCGGCCTCAAGGCCGAGGACCTAGAGCCAACCCGGACAGTCTTCCACGACATCGTACCCGGCCTCTCCTGCTCGCCCATTGGTCGGGTCCGGCTCGATGTCCTGTTCGGCGACAACAGCCACTTCCGACACGAACTGGTCTGGTTCGAGGTGGTGGACCCGTCCCGCGCGTATCATGCATTGCTGGGCCGACCCGCACTTGCCAAGTTCATGGTGGTTCCCCACTACGCGTACCTAAATATGAAGATGCCGGGTCCCAAGGGTCTCATTACCATCACCGGCGACTACCGCAAGTCTCTGGAGTGCGCCCGAGATGGTGCCAAGTTGGCCGAGTCGCTGGTCATTGCCGAGGAGCGATGCTAGCTCGATCGGATCGTCGCCCTGGCCGGCGAGGCCTCTGCTGCGTCGATCCCGACCCTGGACCCGGCCGACGAGGCCGCCTTCAAGCCCTCCAAGGATACCAAGAAGGTGAAGCTCAACCCGGAAGACCCCAGCTATAGCAAGTACGTTGTCATAGGCGCCCACCTCAACAGCAAATAGGAAGGCGAGCTCGTCGACTTCCTCCATGAGAATCGGGATATCTTCGCATGGACCCCCAAAGACATGCCGAGTATCCCGAGGAAGTACGTCGAGCACAAACTCCACGTCCGCAAGGACGCCAAGCCTGTCTGTCAACCCCTCCGTCGATTTTCCGAAGAGAAGAGAAGAACCATTGGTGAAGAGGCCGCCAAGCTTTTGGCGGCCGGCTTCATAATGGAAGTGTTTCACCCCGAGTGGCTGGCCAATCCAGTCCTCGTCCTAAAGAAGAACAAGACCTGGCACATGTGTATCGACTACACCAGCCTCAACAAGGCCTGTCCCAAGGATCCATTTGTTCTCCCGCGGATCGACCAAGTCATCGACTCGACCGCCGGGTGCAAGCTCCTGTCCTTCCTGGATGCTTACTCCGGCTACCACCAGATCAAGCTAGACCCGGCCGATGCCCTGAAGACGTCCTTCATCACGCCCTTTGTGGCGTACTGCTACATCACCATGTCGTTCGGCTTGAAGAACGCCGACGCCACCTTCCAACGCTGCATGCAGAAATGCCTGCTACCGCAACTCGGCCGCAACATTCACGTGTATGTGGGCAATATCGTGGTGAAGACCAAGTAGCATCTCACGCTCCTCGACGATTTGAAGGAAACATTCGCCAACCTCCGCGAATACAAGGTCAAGCTCAACCCGGAAAAATGCGTCTTCGGCTTCCCGACCGGAAAGCTGCTCGGCTTCCTCGTCTCGGAATGCGGCATTGAGGCGAACCCGGAGAAGATCAAGGCCATCGAGCGCATGCGCAAGCCAGCTCGGCTACGCGATATCCAGAAGTTCACTGAATGCCTGGCCTTGGTCAGCCGGTTTCTAAGCCGGCTGGGAGAGAAGGCGCTACCTCTATACCAGCTGATGAAGAAGATAAGTCCATTCGAGTGGAACGGCAAGGCAGACGAAGCTTTCCAAGACCTCAAGCGCATGCTCTCCATCGCACTAGTCCTGGCCGCGCCGACCGACTAGGAGTCGCTGTTGCTCTACATAGCCGCGACCTCGTGGGCGGTCAGTACGGTGCTGGTGGTCGAGCGACCAGAGAAGGGCAAGATCCAGGCCGTCTAGCGCCCGGTCTACTACCTGAGCGAGGTGCTGTCCACCTCCAAGCAGAACTACCCACACTACCAGAAGATGTGTTACGGCGTTTACCTCACCGCCAAGAAGCTGAAGCAGTACTTTCAAGAGCACGTCGTTATGGTCGTCAACATGGCGCCTATCGGAGAAATCATCGGGTGCCGGGACACCTCTGGCCGGGTCGCCAAATGGGCGATCCAGCTAGCCGGCCACACCATCCTCTACGAGCCCCGCACCACGATCAAGTCTCAAGCTCTGGCCGATTTTCTCGTCGACTGGACCGAGACCCAGTACTTGCCACTGCCTCCCGACTCGAGCATTGGCACATGCACTTCGACGGGTCCAAGATGCGACTCGGCTTAGGGGGCGGCATCGTACTGTCATCTCCAAAGGGCGGCCGACTCTGCTACACGCTCCAGATCCACTTCGCCGCCTCCAACAACGTCGCCGAATACGAAGCCCTTGTGCACGGCCTCTAGCATGCCAAGGAACTCAGCATCCGGCGCATCCTGTGCTATGGCGACCCGGACCTAGTGGTGTAGCATTGCTCCAGCGAGTGGGACGCCCGCGACTCCAACATGGCAAGCTGCCGCTTCCTCGTCCAGAAGCTGTCCAGATCCTTCGATGGCTGCGTGTTCCTCCATGTCCCGCGCACAGAGAACGAGGCAGCCGACACGCTCGCCAAGATCGCCTCGTCACGTCAAGCCATCCCATCCGACGTCTCCCTCGAGCACCTACGCAAGCCATCCGTCAAGCCATCGCGGGACTCCGAGTCCATCCACATTCTAGAAGACCCGGCCGCACCACGAGCCGGCCAGGGGGCTGCTGAACCCGGACCGGGGGCTGCTGAACTAGGCCTAGGGGCTGCTGAACCCGGCCCCAGGGGCTGCTCAGCTCAACCCGACCACCATCACCCCGAACCCGGCCGTCGTCGTCCCCAACCCGAGGGCTGCTCAACCCGGCCCAGGGGCTATCGACCCAGAACCCACCCTCGTGGCCGTCTTCACCATGGTCGCAGCCCCATCCTGGGCCCTGTTGATATCAGAATTTCTGGAGAATGGGGTTCTCCCCATGGACGAGACCGAAGCTCGGCAAGTTCAGCGCCGGGCGTCCGCCTACAGCATCATCAACAACTAGCTCGTCAAGCGCAGCTCCACGACGTGTTTGAGCGCTGCGTCGAGCAGGATCGCCGCATCGACATCCTCCTCGACATTCACCAGGGCGAGTGCGGGCACCACACCGCATCGTGATCCCTGGTGGCCAAGGCGTTCCGCCACGACTTCTACTGGCCAACGGCCCTCGAAGACGCTGAGTCACTCGTACTCAAGTGCGAGGGGTGCCAACGCTTCAGCAAACGCAGCCACTAGCTAGCGTCAGCACTACGCACCATACCGATTGCCTGGCCCTTTGCGGTCTGGGGACTCGACATGGTGGGACCCTTCAAAACCGCTCGAGGCGGCATGACGCACTTGCTAGTGGTAGTGGACAAATTCACCAAGTGGATCGAGGCAAGAGCGATCAAGAAACTGGACGGGCCAATAGCCGTCTGGTTCATCAAGGACATAGCAGTGCACTATGGCATGCCGAACAACATCATCACCGACAATGGCACCAACTTCGCCAAGGGCGCGCTCGAACAATACTATTCCGTCTCCGGCATCCGCCTCGACCTGGCCTTCATGGCACATCCGCAGTCCAATGGGTAGGTCGAGCGGGCCAACGGACACATCCTGTCGGGCATCAAGCCGCGACTCGTCGAGCCACTCATCCGTTCACCCGGCAGTTGGCTTGACGAGTTGCCTGCAGTTCTCTGGAGTCTACGCACCACACCGAACCGGTCGACCGGGTTCACCCCGTTCTTCCTCGTCGATGGATCCGAAGCTGTCATCCCGACCGACGTCGAGTTCGACTCGCCGCGCGTAGCGATGTACACCGAAGCCGAAGCCAGAGAGGCATGCGAAGAAGACATCGACCTCCTCGAAGAACCACGCCTTCTGGCAGTTAGCCATTTGGCTATCTACCAGCAAGGCTTGAGGAACTACCACACCAAGAAGATGAAGCCTCTCCAATTTTGCGAAGGCGACCTCGTCCTCCGACTCGTCCAAGAGCAAGCAGGCCAGCACAAGTTGTCCTCTCCATGGGAGGGCCCATTCATCATGAGCAGGGCCTTGTACGACTGCAACGCCTACTACCTCATCGATGCGCGCAAGTCAAAGAAGCGCAAGAGGGACACCGCCGGTGAAGAAACGACCCGGCCATGGAACGCGGAACTCCTCCGCCCGTTTTACATTTAGCCACATGAATGTATGTATCATCGCCTTTTGTAAATGTATGAAACTATGGGGTCCCCGAACGAGACTCGAGGGCTGCCTTTTGCTGACCAATTTATTGCGTCCCTATTTCGCATCACTTTACTACTGAACCCGACCGCCGGCTCGAATCGCTCGACCCAGGGGCTCGGGGGAAGGCCGGCTTGGTCGCTGCCCCGCCGCTTTACTTGGTGATTCCTGATGAAGTTAGGATGCCACGGTCCCCCACTTCGCCCTAAAACCGCAAATCCAGCTCTGGCTGTCGGCGGGCAAGCACAACGGGCCAAAGCTCCCCTACGATTCACACACTAAGTCAAAAGCCGCCGGGTCGACCAACCCAGCCCGTCGCTCATCAACTAAGTTAGCCGCACGACCGGCTGCTCACCAACCGGTCAAGCCGGATTGCCGCCAGCCGGCCCAATGGGTGTTCCGCTCGCGCTCAACGCTTCTAAGGACCCAAGTCCTGCGTGCCCTTCTCGAAGAATCGAACTCCTTGTCACGGACCGGAGCCTTGGCCAT
>NC_041387.1:45452500-45561890 GCF_002162155.2 Triticum dicoccoides
GAGGTTTCAGAGAGGAGAAGCGCATGAATTCGGTTCGACAAAGTGGAAGGCAAAGAGCAAAGAAGCACTCATAACATTTACACACAAATGTTTAAAGCAAAGGCCCACGGCCCGAGTTCATTACACCCTAAAAGACCCTAGTGGGTGGGTGGACCTGCTACTTAACGAGTTTTCTACACAAAGTTTCTCAGGCATCCCCAGCGTCGCGTCGCGATGTCGACGACTCTCCCCTGCCGGCCTCCGGGTCCAGCAAGGCACCAGTGTCCTCTTCGGCCTCTGCGTCGCCATAAACACCCGTCTCGTCCGAGCTCCCCTCCGGGTCGCGAAGAAGCAAGCTGTAGTCGTGGCCTTCCACGACCCGGCCATCTTCCGTCCGCTCCAGATCTAACTCGTCGTGGAAGGCGAACTTGGCAATGTAGCTGGTCCGGGAGGCGATCCGGCCGGCTTGCTCCTGCATCAACTGCTCCGAACCAGCGCGCTGGCCCATCAGCGCGTCCAGCTGAAGATCCGGATGCGAAGACAGCATGATCCGGAGCGCCATCTCAGCACTGGCCCGGGCGGCAGAAATGCGCCAGTCGCCAAGGCGGTCCGGGCCCATCTCCAACCAGCGCGCCAGGCGCGAGAAGATGCGCGGATGGACGGAGTCCGGCCACAGGGCCGTCGTCATCGCGGTGCCAGCCCGGGACAGCCGCTCCATCTGCGTCCCCAAGACCCGCAGGCGGGCCTCAGCAGCGGCGATGATCTCCGGGAAGGTCCAGGCCATCAGCGGATCCGTCCCGGACCCAGGGACACCGGTCGGGTGGCATTGATAGCGGACGGCTTCCTCCGCCAGCCTCTACGTCTCCGGGAAGGCCCCTGTCGCAAAAGAAGAAGCAAGTTAGAAGGACAACAAGGAAGAAAGGACCGGGTCCCGACCCGGCAAACTACAAGAAGCAGCACTTACTGGAGAAGGATTCTTCCAGGAGCTACACCTCAAGCAACGTACCATGCCGCTCCCGCTCCAAGACGCGGTCGCGCTCCCCGAGTGCCTTCTCCAGGTTGGCCGCCTTAGCAAGGGCCGCCTTTAGCTCGGCGTCCTTATCTTCGGCCGCCTTCTCGGCCGCTTCACGATAGTGAGTCTCGTCCTGACGGGCCTCCTCAGCCGCTGTGTCCTGCTCCCGCACACGATCCACCTCGGCCTGGAGCCGGCACTTGTCATCGGCCAGCTGGCCGCGCTGCTGGTCCGCCTCGACTAGGGCCTGCTGCGTCTCCACAACCTTGGCGGCCTCCGCCTTAAGGAGCTCCACCTCGGCCTCGAGGCGGTTCTTGTGACCCGCCAGCTGCTCATGCAGCCGGTTGGCCTCGTCAAGAGACCGTCGGGCTGCGGCCGCCTCCGCCCTCGCCCGCGCCGCCTCGACGCCAAGCCCGGAGCAGCCGGGTCCGCCAAGATAGCACCTTGGCTGCAAAGAAGAAGAATTCAGCAGAAGAAAAAAGACAAGACTTAAGATTTGGCCCAACTGTTACACAGTTGGCCCGAATCTCGGGGGCTACACCCAGTGGGTGCGCTAGTACGCCCCCACTAGAAAAGAGCACAAGAGTACCTGCGGCGACGCGAAGCTCCTCCTCCTTGGCAGCAAGTTGCTCCTTGAGCTCCCGATGCTTGCCCAAGAGCCGGTTGAAGGTGGCAACCCGGAAGGCGTCAAGATGCTGAAAAAAGACAGAAGTTAGAACAAGGCCAACGCTCTTAAGATTCGACCCAACTACTACATAGTTGGCCCGAACCTCGGGGGCTACACCCAGTGGGTGCGCTGGCGCGCCCCCACAAAGAAGAAATTGCAAGGAAACACAAAAAGGGCGAAGGCTTACCAAGACGGCGCGCTCCAGGTTGCGAGTTCGCTCCACCTCGGCCTGGGCGAAGGCCTCAAGCCGCTCCATCCGGCCTCGCAGCCGGCGGCTGACAGCGTCCAGCGCTGCCTCCTCCTGGGTCTGAGGCCCAAAGATGGCCGCGCCCCGCTCCGCGTGGGCTGCGTCACGGCAGCTCGGTACCCTCCCTGCCGGGGCACCAAGGCGTGCCACTCACTGGCCGCTCGCGACGCGGCCAGCAACTCCCCCGACGCTCCTCCCGGCGTCATCAGCAACCCGGACGCCGGGACGCCCTGCGTCGCCACCTCGGGCACCGCCGCCCGCGATGCCTCCTCCATAGCCGGCGACGCCTGAGGGAGTCCTGGATTAGGGGGTATCTGGACAGCTGAACTATATACATCGTCCTAACTATTAAAGCGTGAAGATACAAGACACAAGACTCCGGCCCGTGTCCGGATGGGACTCTCCTTTGCGTGGGAGGCAAGCTTGGCGATCCGGATATTATATTTCCTTCCTTGTAACCGACTCCATGTAAACCCTAGCCCTCTCCATGTCTATATAAGCCGGAGAGGATGGTCCTTAGAAGGGCGATCACAATTACAATCATACCATCATAAGCTAGCTCTTAGGGTTTAGCCTCTACGATCTCGTGGTAGATCTACTCTTGTACTACTCATATCTTCAATATTAATCAAGCAGGAAGTAGGGTTTTACCTCCATCAAGAGGGCCCGAACCTGGGTAAACATTGTGTCCCTTGGTTCCTGTTACCATCAGCCTAAGACGCACAGATCGGGACCCCCTTCCCGAGATCCGCCGGTTTTGACACCGACATTGGTGCTTTCATTGAGAGTTCCTCTGTGTCGTCGCTTCGAGGATTGATGGCGTCTTCAATCGCCAACAACATGGTCCAGGGTGAGACTTTTCTCCCAGACAGATCTTTGTGTTCGGCGGCTTCGCACTGCGGGCCAATTCGCTTGGTCATCTGGAGCAGATCGACAGCTACGCCCCTGGCCACTAGATCAGGTTCGGAAACTTGAACTACACGACGGATATTCGCGGAGACTTGATCTTTGATGGATTCGGCCCTATGCCAGGAGCGCCGGGCAGTCACGACGAGCACGACCTAGACCTACCGTTGGACAATGCTCGGGACATCACCCCTGCAGTAGCCCCGGATCTAAATCCGGAGCAGGTTGCGTCGCCCAAGGACGTAGGGGTAGACCCCGCCCTGTAGGCCGCATACTCATCGGCGGTGGAGCCGAACACAGGTCTCACCTCTGTGGAGGCCTGTATCCCCGGGCCCCCGGACTCGTATCCAGTTGTCGGTTCTGGTCTGCACACCCCCGAGCCAGCCGAGCCAGGTTGGGCTCCGGTAATGGATTTTACCGATGCGGACATCTTTCAGCACTCGCCCTTTGGCGACATGCTTAACTCATTAAAGTCTCTCTCTTTGTCAGGAGGCTCTAGGCCGAACTATGTCCGGCTTGAGTGGGAAGCAGGTGATGAAGGAATTCGCTGCCCACCCACCACCCACTTTGTTGCCACGGTCGATGATTTAACCGACGTGCTTGACTTCGACTCCGAAGACATCGACGGTATGGACGACGATGCAGGAGACGTACAGGAGCCACCGCTCACAGGGCGGTGGACAGCCACCTCTTCATACGATATATATATATGGTGGACACTCCGAAAGAAGCCAATGGCGATGAGGCAACGGAGGATAACCCCTCCAAGAAGAAAGCAAAGCATGGGCGTCGCCAGCGCCGCTCCAAGCCCCGCCAAGGCAATACCGGTACCAGGGACGAAAACAATCCGGACGGTGCCGACGATGAATACAACCCCGATCTGCCCACCTTCGAGCGGGCCGAGCAGGAAGACGGGCAGGACAGCCTAGACGAACAGGCGACAGACGGGTATCCAGAGGAGGACAACTACATGCCCCCCTCCGAAGACGAGATTAGCCTCGGCGACGACGAGTTCGGCATGCCCGAGGACCCCGCGGAGCAGGAGCGCTTCAAGCGCTGGCTTATTGCCATTGCGAGAAGCCTGAAGATGAAGCAGCAGCAGCTTCAAGCTGATCAAGACTTGCTCACAAATAGATGGACAGAAGTCCTGGCAGCCAAGGAATATGGACTCGAGCGTCACACGACTGACCGGCCGCCTCGAGGTCGGGATAAAACGGCATATCAGCCCGAATACCAGCCTGCACCCGCGCGCCAGTTTACTATGGCCCAGGGCAATACTCAGGACCTGCGCGATAGACTAGATAACACCGCAGGACAACCAAGAACGATCTACGGATCACGGGGGTGCGCCGCAGCACAAGACAATGACCGTCATACCGGATACACTAATAGCAAATCCGGCCAGGCCGAACATAACCAGTCAGGCGCAGCCGGATTGCGTCGCGACATAGCCTGGCACAGAGGCGCCGCACACCCCCTCTGCTTCACCGATGAAGTGATGGATCATAAATTCCCAAAAGGGTTCAAACACGTAAACCTCGAATCATATGATGGCACAACAGACCCTGCGGTCTGGATTGAAGATTTCCTTCTCCACATCCACATGGCCCGCGGAGACGATCTACATGCCATCAAGTATCTTCCCCTTAAGCTCAAAGTACCCGCCCGACACTAGCTAAACAGCCTGCCCGCAAATTCCATTGGCAGTTGGGAAAACCTGGAAGACACATTTCTTGACCACTTCCAAGGCAGATATGTGCGACCTCCGGATGCCGATGACTTGAGCCACATTACTCAACAGCCCAGAGAATCAGCCAGGAAATTCTGGACTCGGTTCCTAACTAAAAAGAACCAAATAGTTGACTATCTGGACGCCGAAGCCCTGGCGGCCTTCAAGCATAATATCCGTGACGAGTGGCTCGCCCGACACCTCGGCCAGGAGAAACCCAAGTCCATGGCAGCTCTCATGACACTAATGACCCGCTTTTGCACGGGCGAGGACAGCTGGTTGGCTCGTAGCAGCGCTACGCCAAATTCTGTCACTTCAGATGTCCGTGACAATAATGGCAAGCTACGGTGCAACAGACACAAGTGACGGAACAACAACGACAACACCGAAGACACGTCGGTCAATGCCGGATTCAGCGGATCCAAATACGGTCAGCGGAAGAAGCCATTCAAAAAAACAATCAGGGACCGTCCAATCTAGACCGTATGCTAGAGCGCTCGTGCCAAATTCATGGCACCCCGGACAAGCCAGCCAACCACACCAATAGAGATTGTTGGGTATTTAAACAGGCCGGCAAAATAAACACCGAAAACAAGGACAAGGAGCTGCATAGCGACGATGACGAGGAGCCCCGGCGTCCGAACATGGGTGGACAGAAGAAATCCCCCCCCCCCAGGTGAAAACGGTCAACATGATCTACGCCACCCACATCCCCAAGTGGGAACGGAAGCGAGCACTACGGGACGTCTACGTGATGGAGCCAGTCGTCCCCAAATTCAACCCATGGTCAGCTTGTCCGATCACCTTTGATCGTAGGGATCATCCTACTAGCATCCGTCACGGCGGCTCAGCCGCATTGGTCTTAGACCCAATCATCGACGGATTCCACCTCACGCGAGTCCTTATGGACGGCGGCAGCAGCCTGGACCTGCTTTACCAGGACACAGTGCGCAAAATGGGCATCGATCCTTCAAGGATCAAGCCCACCAAAACCACCTTTATAGGTGTAATTCCTGGAGTACAGGCCCGTTGTACGGGCTCTATAACATTGGAAGTGGTCTTCGGATCTCCGGACAACTTCCAAAGCGAAGAATTAATCTTCGATATCGTCCCTTTCCGTAGTGGTTACCACGCACTGCTCAGGAGAACCGCATTCGCTAGGTTCAATGCGGTACCACACTATGCATATTTCAAGCTCAAGATGCCAGGCCCGCGCGGGGTCATAACAGTCAATGGAAACATGGACCGCTCTCTCCGTACAGAGGAGCATACTGCAGCCCTTGCGGCAGAAGTACAATGCGGCCTCCTCCGGCAAACCACCAATCTGGCGACGACAACCTCAAGCACCGTCAAGCAAGTTCGGAGCACCCCGCAACAGGACCACCAGGCACGCCAAGAGCACGACTAGCAGTCCGGCCTCCGCTCAAAGCCCATCAAAGAAGCATTCGTGCCATGCGTACACAATTACACACTTAAAATACCATGGGCACAGGCGGAGGCGCAGCAGTGGCTCAGTCAACAGTGCGGTATCACTGCCACATACCTTCATAACCTTTCCTTTCACCTTTCAGGACATTGCTTTGGTGCAGCCTCTCCAAAAGAGCCGGATTGTCGGACTTACATAGGAGAGAAAACCAAGGAGGCAACATGCTTTGCGCACAGAAAGAAATACCCAGGTGGAATCTATTTACGATCATTATACCTGCTTTATCTATCTGTACATAGCCTGCCCCTGGATAGGGTATGTCAAATAGTCCTATTTATCTCCGCTTAATGCATTCATTATAAACATACGCTTAAACGTATTATCCATCAATGGGAGATCACATATAGCGTTAGCTTATTATTCTTATTTTAGCATTTTTTTTACAAATATCTATTTGATATTGCATCCGTACACCTTGGTACGTTCAGTATACCAGGGGCTTCTTATGGCGCCCCATAGTACAGCAAGACAAGTCTGAACACTTTTAACAGTGCAGCACCCCGAACTTATAGCATTATGTGCATCAGCTTTGAAACATGTCTTGGGTCTACAGTTGGGATAGCCCGGATCCCTTGTTTTGGTGCCTTACGTTCCGTTATATCAGCTAAGGTAGCGCAAGGAGAACTACTGTGATTGTGTCCCGGTTCTTCCGGACGAGCACCTCAGTAGAGAAAGCTGAAAACTGACCGGAATGATGTGGCGAGAGCTGGTCGCTGTTTGAGAGGTCTTAAAATCCTTAAAGATTTTTCCGCTTTAGGCGATAATTTGGCTTCGTCCGATTTAGGCGTATATAGCACCCCAATTCGGTCTTTCGGATTCTAGGGGCTTCGCCGAAATTTAAAATTGTAGACTTATATGGCTAAGTGAAGGTTATAAAGCCGCATAGTCCAATTGCCTTGTTCGCTGCGCCAGACACCTCCTTAAGGGGCCAAACATTTGGATAAAGAGTGTCCGGGTTTTCCACGAACACCCCAGTACTAGTTACATGGGGGCGGAAGCCGACGACTGGCCTACTTCCTTCAGAATTTTATAAACAGCCACACAGAAGGTAATATTTTAAATAACAAAAGCGCTACATAGTGCAAGTAACTTTCTCTTTAAATTACAAACATGACAGAAGTGAATTCATTCTAAAATTATGTCCTTGGTACATTCATCAGCCACAAGGCGAGCACCCTTCATAACGCCATCATAATACTTCTATGGATAGCGATGCGCCTTGCCCTCCGGTGGCCCGTCCTTCACCAGCTTCTCCGCATCCAGCTTGCCCCAATGCACATTCGCACGGGCAAAGGCTCGGCGGGCACCCTCAATGCAAACAGATCGCTTGATGACTTCCAGTCGCGGACATGCATTCACCATCCGCTTGATCATGCCGAAGTAGCTGGAGGGCAGGGGCTCACCAGGCCACACCTGGACTATGAAATCCTTCATAGCCACTTCGGCCGCCCTGTGGAGTTTGACCAAGTGCTTCAGTTGGTCACTCAGAGGCGTTGGATGTTCGGCCCCAGCATACTGGGACCAGAACAACTTCTCCGTTGAGCTCCCCTCCTGAGCACGGTAGAACTCCGTGGCATCTGATACGCTGCGTGGCAGATCTGCGAATGTCCCTGGAGAGCTCCGGACTCGGGTAAGTAAACGAAACGCCTCCTCCACATGTTTGCTTTGCATAAAGAATTTCTTACCCGCTGCTATCTTTTTGGCCTCCTGGATTTCCTGCTGTGCCTTCTTAGCTTCGGCCTTGGCGTCCTTTATACTTGCAAGAGCCTTCGCAAGCTCGGCCTCTTTCGCCTTAAGCTCATGCTCCACGGACTCGAACTTTTTGCCGAGCTCCTGGAGCTCTTGTTGTACCTCGCCCACTCGGGCATCTTGCTTCTCGCGCTCCTTGTGTTCCAAGGCCGCCTTGTGTTCGGCCTCGGACAATGCTTTTTTCAGAGACGCCACTTCGGTGGTGGCCTCTGTTACCAAATCACGATGCTTCATTGTTAGAATAACCAATTTTATCTATCCTTCATTATATGAGAGAGGGGAATCATTCACCTTTGCTCTCTTCGAGCTGCCTCCTCGTGAGGTCGAGCTCTCCCTGCACCTGCTCCAAGTCCTGATTTAGGCCGGCAATCTCGGCCGTACGGACAGCAGCGGCAAGCAGCACAACCTGTTTATTCACATTCAAACTTCTTGTTAGACTCCTGCGGATTATAATTGACCCACCGTTTGGTCTTTCTTTCCGAACACCAAACAGAGTATCAGGGGCTACTATCTATCGGGTGGTGATTTCACACATTTTTATTACTTACCTCAAAGCCTGTCACGAGGCTGGTGCAGGCTTCGGTTAGTCCGCTCTTCGCGGACGAAACCTTCTGAATCACCGCACTCATAAGAGTACGGTGCTCTTCATCTATGGAAGCGCCGCGAAGCACTTCCAGCAGACAATCCGGCGCCTCGGGCGCAATGAAAGTCCTCGACACAGATGGCTCTCCCTCCCTAACGAGGGGCTGCTCGCCTGAGTTCGGAACCATTGAAGGCTCCGGAATAGTGTTCGGTTGAGAGCCCGGCCTACTATGGCTCTCATCAACACGGTCCGTGGGGATCTTGAACCCCACGTGTCCGACGTATGGAATGCCGCCTTGGGGCACCTCCAGAGCCACCTCCTCCCGCTCTGGGAGCCTTTGGGATAACACCTTCGTGTCATCTGCAGGCTGAGGAGTAGTGGCCGTCGGGAGCGAGTTCATCGCCGAATCACTCAAGGACCCGTCCGAAGACGACACCTCGGGATGGACCCTGGCCGGACTGCATACAAGTTCGGCATTATAACAAAACTATGAAGAAAAATTACGGTGGAGTGTGGATACTTACGATTGCACTAGGGGCTTCTTCCTGGGCAGCCACCCCTTGTCGCTATCGGCGGCAGTGGCGGAGTAGTCCGGAAGGGATGCCTTTCCCTTCTTGGACGTCCCAGCCTCCCCCTCCGGGGCAGCATTCCTCTTTTTCTCCCCCCAAATACGGGGAGGTGGAGTTTCTTCTTGTTTGCCCCCGCCTCCGCGGGAGGAATCTGCCTCGTCATCATCGGACGACGAGGGTATGACGGACTTGCGCCGGGTGCCTCTCCTGGCCCCCTGGTCCGCCCTCTCAGGCCCCTCATCCTTTCCGGATGGGGCGGCCTCCTCTTCTTCTTCTTCCCCTTCGGGGGAGGAGTGTGCCTCGTCGTCTTCGGACGAGGCTTCTGGCGCAACCTTACGTCGGAGACCCTTTCGGATCCCCGGGGCCTTCTTATCGGCCTTCTTCTCCGGTCCCTTGTAGGGCGCCGGGACCAACATCTCCGTTAGGAGAGCATTAGCTGGGCTTTCTGGCAGCGGAGCCGGACAGTCAATCTGCTCCGCTGTCTCCACATAATCCTGAACAAATATGCATAATTACTTAAGGCTCCCCCATGAATATATTGGGAAGAACCGAATCCGGTGGCAGCCTGAGAATTCACCTGACTAGGAGGCCGCGCGGCGTGGAGCCCATGGTCCTCGGATATAGGAGGAGGTACTTCGGAGGCCTTGAACAATGCCTTCCACGCGTTTTTGTGCTTCATGCCATAGAGCCTTTGAAGCGTCTGGTGTTTGGCCGGGACGAACTCCCACAGATTAAATGCCCGCCTTTGGCACGGTAGAATCCGGCGAACAAGCATGACCTGGATCATGTTGACAAGCTTGATGTTCTTGTCCTTCATGCCCTTGATGCAGTTTTGGAGTCCGGTCAGCTCTGTAGATTCGCCCCAGGACAGGCTCTTCTGTTCCCAGGAGGTGAGCCGCATGGGGGCTCCAGATCGGAACTCAGGGGCCGCCGCCCAGTTGGCGTCGCGCGGCTCGGTGATGTAGAACCACCCCGACTGCCACCCCTTCACGGTTTCCGCAAAGGAGCCGTCAAGCCAGGTGACGTTAGGCATTTTGCCCACCATGGCTCCTCCGCACTCCGCTTGCTGGCCACTCACGATCTTTGGCTTCATGTAGAAGATTTGCATCCACAAGCCCAAATGAGGTTTGATACGGAGGAAGGCCTCGCATACAATGATGAACGCCAAGATGTTGAGGACGAAGTTCGGGGCTAGATCATGGAAATCTAGCCCGTAGTAGAACATGAGCCCGCGGATGAAGGGGTGAAGTGGAAACCCCAGTCCACGGACGAAGTGGGCGAGAAACATGACCCTCTTGTGGGGTCCTGGAGTTGGAATGACCTGCCCGTCGTCTGGTAGCCGGTGCGCTATGTCTGCGGCCAAATATCCGGCCGCCCGAAGATTCATGATATTCTTCTCCTTCACGGTGGAAGCCACCCACTTACCTCCTGCTCCGGACATGTTTAACTGTGCGGAGAAGACTTGGACTAGGGCGTTGGAGCTCGAGGGGGCAAGAGTGGGCAAAGGAGGAGGAAGGCGTGGATAAAAATGGGGAACTCTTATCCCTTTATAGAGGCGACAGAAGCGGTGCGCCTCCCCACCTGCCCATTGGGAATCGCTTACTTCCCAAGCGCCACGATTGATGGCACAGTGGGATTACCCATACCCATATTAATGAGAATCCCGTGATAAGGGGACACGATATCTGCATTGACAAGACGTGTCAAGGAAACCACCTCGCAATATGCGCTATGGCTGGTCGAAGGAAAACGGTTCGAATAATGACCCGACCATAAGGACATATCACGTCGTCTAAAAAGTTGTCAGCTGAAGTATCACTCTCTCTACGGTGGTATGTGAAGATCATTTTGCAGATCCGGACACGGTCTACGTGTTCGATAATTACCTTGGAGTATTCGGAAGGAGGAACCCGCCTTGCAATGCCGAAGACAAGACTGCGCGCCCGACTCATCGTCATTGAAGCCTGGTTCAGGGGCTACTGAGGGAGTCCTGGATTAGGGGGTATCCGGACAACCGGACTATATACATCGTCCGGACTATTGAAGCATGAAGATTCAAGACACAAGACTCCGGCCCGTGTCCGGATGGGACTCTCCTTTGCGTGGGAGGCAAGCTTGGCGATCCAGATATTATATTTCCTTCCTTGTAACCGACTCCATGTAAACCCTAGCCCTCTCTGGTGTCTATATAAGCTCGAGAGGATGGTCCTTAGAAGGGCGATCACAATTACAATCATACCATCATAGGCTAGCTCTTAGGGTTTAGCCTCTACGATCTCATGGTAGATCTACTCTTGTACTACTCATATCTTCAATATTAATCAAGCAGGAAGTAGGGTTTTACCTCCATCAAGAGGGCCCGAACCTGGGTAAACATTGTGTCCCTTGCTTCCTGTTACCATCAGCCTAACACGCACAAATCGGGACCCCCTACCCGAGATCCGCCGGATTTGACACCGACAACGCCTCCGCGCCGCAGCCCGCGGCGCCTTCTCCAAGACGACTCCACCTCTGCCACCATCGGCCCCCGCGCGCTCGACCATGTCGGCTCGCGGCGGGGTATCGCCCCCACCTCCACGACCTCCCGGTCGAGGACCACCACCTCAGCCCGGCCTCCACGGCTGCGCTCCCTCACCGATGACGGCTCAAAGACCGTCGCCGCCACCATCGTGCCCTCCGGCATCTCGCGCCAGGCCGGCTCGCGCCCATGCCACCGCCGCGTCGGTCCAAGCCTAGACTGACACCGCCTCCAGCTCTGCCTCGGCCCGGTTCCTGTCCCGCTAGGCTAAGGCCTCGGCGTCGTCCGGGTCCAGGACGAGGTCCGAGTCACCCCGTCCCTCCTCCTCGGCCAGGCCGGCGAGGTCGGATCGGCTCCTGCGGAACGCGGCCCCTCGGCGGCCGCGACCTCCGCCGCCGCCCTCGCCAGCGCGATTGGCGACCTGAAGAAGAAGGCAGAATAAGCAAATAAAAGGCAAGACTGGCTCAAGAAATCAAGGCGCAAGCAGGAAATGAGGCTTACCCCATCAAGACCGAGACCGGGGTCGGCTTCCCATGCTTCTTCTTGGCTGGCCTCCCAGGCTCGGCCGGGTCCACCGTGCGCTTCGGGGCCCAGGGTCGCGGCGCGACGCTGTCCTTCCCATGCAGGCGGCTCGGCGCCGCCCCATGCGAGGACCCGGCTCCGCCGGCCTCGCCGCCTCCCCCGCCCAACGCCGCTACACCAACAACCGGCGTCAGCACCGCCCGCGCCGTGACAAGATCAAAACAATTCAAGACAAAAGAAGAAGGAAAGATTCAAAGCTTACCCGCACGACGCCCAGTGCCGCCGTCGGACTCGGCCACCTCCTCGCCGCCGTGAGTCGCAGGCTCCTTTTGTGCCACTGGCGCCACCTGCGACTGAGCCCGGGCGTAAGGATGCCGGCTCGCGTTCAGAAGTATCTCCCGCGACGTGTCGGGACGAATAAGAAGATGCGCGGCGGCAAAATAACAAGACCAGACGCTCACCTGCGGCACCGGGTTCGCCTGGCTGTATGACGCCTTGCCGAATCGCCAGTCCTCCCCAAGGTTGGCCTTGGAGATGTCATTCACGCCGCGCGTGACCTGCTCCGCAGACAGCCGTGTCGACCCCATCCAGTTGGGGTCCTGAAGACCGATCATCTCGCCGATGAGGCAGGAGCGCCTCTGAAGCGGAAGAACCTGGCGGGTGATGAACGCGGCAAGGAGGTCGGTGCCGGTGAGCCCCTCTTGCATCCTCATCACCGTGACCCGCTCACAGAGGTTGACAATTTCCTGTGCCGGGCGCTGGAGCGAGTAGCCCCAGTTCGTTTTCGCCCGTGGCGGCACGACAACTAAGGGGGGAAGATTAATGTGGTCTGCACCATGGTTGCGGACGTAGAAGAAGGCGTTCTGCCACTTCTTGGCAAAATCCTTGAGCGGGATCTTGGGGAAGTCCGCCCCCGTCCGCTTCGAGATGACGGCAGCGCCACAGTCGGCGAACTCCCCGGCCGACGGGCCCTGCTGCTTAGAGGAGAAGAAGCGCGCCCAGAGGTCGATCGTCGGATTGACCCCCAGGTACCCCTCGCACAGGGTCACGAAGCCGGAGAGCTGGACAATGGCGCCGGCGCTAAGATGGTGCGGTTGGAGCCCGAAGAACTCCAAGAACACGTGGAAGAAGGTGCTCGCCGGCAACCCGAAGCCACTCTCGAAATGCGTGAGGAAGACGACGCGCTCCTGCCCCTCGGGTCGAGGCCTCTGCTCGCCGCGCGACAGGCGGACACCAACGTCCGTCTCCCGCGGCAGGCGCCGCAAAGTTCGAAGGTAGGTGATATCGTTGGTGGTGAGGTCGAGCCCATCCTGGAGCCCGACGGCATCGATATCGCCAGAAGAGAAAGAGAAGATGGACGACGGAGAGATCTCTGCTCGGGGCCGCGGGCACAACTATGTGTCAAAGGCAAGGAGCAGAGCAGGTGCAGGGGGACAGGAGGGCGCGAGCGAGAATAATGTCCGCCGCCCCCTTGCCCCCTCAATTTATAACCCCCGGATTCAAACGTGGGGGAGTGGGATCGTCTGCACACGCCCGTTCCACTACCCCGCATTAAGTGTGCACGTACGCGCGCACTAACTGCTCGGGGAAGTGCAACCGGCCACCAGACGCGGCAATAAATCCGCGCGCATGGGGCAAGGGCGCGCGGCGGCGGGCCCTGGCCCGTCGCCCAGTCCCGTCACGCGCGTGGCCTGTCAGGCCCCTCCGACTTCCGGGCACCACGTGGCGCCTGCGTGAAGCCCGAGGGATCGCCTCAAGATTCGACAGACTCCTCGGTTCCTACCATGGCCGGGATGCCGCGATCCGGTTTCCGAGAAAACCGGCACACAGTGGGTGTTGCCGGACCCGGCGTTCGCAGATTCCGCCTTGCTCAAGGGGGAAACTGCGAATTCCCACTCATCCGAAGATGGCGGACCTTCACAGCTTCCGGGACTACTGTCGGGGGGATGAACCCCGGGCAGGCAACGGAACCCGGATCCTCTTCAAAAACAGCAGGGCCCGCACCGCCCCACAAACCGGCACGTGCCTGGCCGGGTTACTCGACCCGACAAGGCCCGCAACTCGGCCAAAACCCTCGACTCAGCAAGGTACGTCGACCCGGCCGCAGCGGCTGGCACAAGACAACTCAACCCGGCCAAGCCCCTCGACTTGGCAAGATACATCGACCCGGCACCGCCATGGCTTCCTCAGCAAGCCAACCCACCCGTGGTGTCCACGGCAACCCAGCCACGGGTCAGCTCCCATCCCATCCAGGCCGTACGATGGGACGAGACCTCAACCACCGATGACCAAGACAACAGTGTTCCCGTCCATGCCTATGGTCATCCAGAGCGTGGCAACAGTGCCCCTTACCTACCCGCTGACTAGGGCTGGCATGGCAATAGTGCTCCCACCCTCACCGCTGACGACAGCAAGCGGCAGCCTGATGGAGAGCACTGTACCCGACTCGACTCGGCCACGCCCTGACGATCGACAAGGTGGCACACAGTCCCCCTAGGCACGCGAGGCCCGCACCTAGGGGAACCCGGCGAACCACAAGCCCACAAGCGGGACCCAGCCCGGTACCTCAGACACCGACAATACAGACCCACCGACTCGGCATATTATCATTGTAACCCTGGGTGGGTTGATCTATAAAACCCCCCAGGAGCCCACGCCTACAGGGGCATGTGATGCAAGACGAGAGAGAAGCAATACAAGGCACCTGTAAGAGAAACACAGGCAAGCATAGGACTAGCCACCCAACAGCGATACCGGACAGAAGGAACAGCCCGAGCCTCGGCCAGCTTCCTTCCTCCTCCATACAGCTCTAGGAGCAACCTTGTACTATCGATCATCCAACTAAACTTGGCAGGACTAGGGGTGTTATCTCTCCGGAGAGCCCCGAACCTGGGTATGTCCAGCGTCCCGCACCCGCGCATATCAACCTTGCTTCTAGAGCCCACCAGCGCCCTCGAGCCTCCTCCTCTCTTTAGCCATCCCTTGGCATCTGCCCTGCGCCCACCATGACACCGACCGAACTGGAGCGCCCAATGGGGCTGATGGCCTTCAAGCACCTCCGCCTCGCACCCTGCTGCCCAGGTGATTACACCACAACAGTGGGGCGTAGTTCAGCTGCCACTGGCTCCGCCAGGAGCCGAGCGACGGCGCGATCAACATCATCATCGTCTATGCCAAGCACAGCCTCTGAGGCCATGGCGCGGGCTCAGCTGCTGCTGAGGTTTCCACCAACGGTCGAGCAGATGGACGAGTGGCGTTCCAGCATCCAAAGTCTACTCGGTTTTGCCGAAGCCGAAGGCTCACGATGAGCTACCTCACCGCGACCTCCCCAAGCCACGGCGATAGCCCATGCCGCTGCCCACACAGGGGAATTCGTCCCATGGTGCAATCCCCGCCACGGTGGCTGGTGTTGGTGTCAAAACCGGCGGATCTCGGGTAGGGGGTCCCGAACTATGCGTCTAAGGCTAATGGTTACAGGAGGCGGGGGACACGATGTTTACCCAGGTTCGGGCCCTCTCTATGGAGGTAATACCCTACTTCCTGCTTGATTGATCTTGATGATATGAGTATTACAAGAGTTGATCTACCACGAGATCGATGAGGCTAACCCTAGAAGCTAGCCTATGATTATGATTGTTGTGGTCCTGCGGACTAAACCCTTCGGTTTATATAGACACCGGAGGGGGTTAGGGTTACATCAGGTCGGTTACAGAGAAAGGAATCTACATAGTCGAATCGCCAAGATTGCCTTCCACACCAAGGAGTGTCCCACCCGAACATGGGACGAAGTCTTCTATCTTGTATCTTCATAGTCCAACAGTCCGGGCAAAGTATATAGTCCGGCTGTTCGAGGACCCCTTAATCCAGGACTCCCTCAGTAGCCCCCGAACCAGGCTTCAATGTCGATGAGTCCGACACACAGATTGTCTTCGGCATTGCAAGGCAGGTTTCTCCTCCGAATTTTTCCAAAGTACCTGTTGTAAAGAGCAGTACTCGGCTCCTCATTTAATGTTACGCTTTCTCGGCTTCCGTACTTCAATAATTTCCAGCTTCCACGTGTCAAGCAAATGCGAGGAGTCGAGGCATTTTTACACTTACCATCCTAACCACCTAAGTAAACCGTCTATTTAAAGAGACGAAGATCTTCAGATCTAATCCACACCATCCTCCCCAAGCGAAGAATCATCATAGCGCGCCCGAAAATACCATCAACATAGACGGACCCCGTAGCTCCTCCTCCTGCCCTCACAACGCCAAGCCAGGTGATTGGGAGAAGTGCACTGTATCCCACGGTCAATTAGTGAAGTTGCAAACCCAGGGGTTCCTCCCACCTGCATATCTAGTCCTCGTTCGAGCCAGATTAGCTACTTTTGACGGCGGGGAGCAAGTGGAGACTTTCCCTAATCCATCTACGGGAGAGCGAGTATGCATTGTCCCTTATCTACTGAGGGGCGTCGGATTTCCAATCCATCCCTTCCTCCGTGGGCTCTTGGAGTATTATGGTCTCCAGCTGCATAACTTCACCCCAGCCTCCATCCTACATATTGTAGGCTATGTCGCCTTTTGCGAGCTTTTCCTGGGCTGCGAAGCTCATTTTGAGCTATGGAAGAGGTTGTTCTGCCTCGTCCCCCGTAACCAAGAGGGATCTATATTCCAAGTTGGCAGAGCCGAGATATGGTGCATCGCCGGGACCGGATACCTATTCGGCACACCGAAGAAGGTATCCGAAGAATGGCCTTCCGAGTGGTTCTATATAGAGGACGTCTCCCTTCCTGACCCAGTTCGAATGGGTCTCCCTGAGTTCACAAGTACTCCATTGGTGAAGCGCTGCAACTGGCGTCCCCGGAGCCCCAAGGAGGAAGATAGCAGAGAGGTCCCGCAATTGATGAGCAAGATACGAACACTTGTTGCATCCGGATTAACAATAATCGAGGTCATGGTCGTATGCATAATGCGGGGGGGGGGGGTACAACCACTCCAGTACCGAGGGCGCCCCATGTGGCACTTCAATGGTGAAGACGACGCCACCCGTTGCGGTAGGAAAGGCCCGGACTCCACCAATGCTCTAGTGAAAATACTGTCCGAGCTATACAAAGGAGAAGAAGAGGAGTTCGTCTGCATTAAGCCACATGACGGATTTTCTATGTACAACCCTCCTAGCTGGGTGAGTCGCTATCCCTTACTCAACTCTATCCATTCTCCCAGTCCTTTAGCATGAAATTTTTACTCTGCACATCCATAGCAGGAATGGTGGAAGTTTACCAAGGGGATCAACAACCCGGCTCCAGAGCTCGAGGTTCGCAGCCAAGCCCTTGACCCTGGATTCGAAGTGGATCCGGATATATTTGTGGAGCTTGTCGAAGGGGTGTTCTACCAGGCGAGCTGTGATGGCACCGAAGTGGCTGTCATTGATGACTACCCTGGCCTCCTCCCCGTATCACATGTAAGTGAATAGGAGACTAATTTCCAAAAAGGATTCGCACTTTCCGCCTTACCACCAACTCAACGCTGATGTTTATTAAAGGGAAAGCGGTCAGCGCTCCATGTCGAACCCGAGTCAACTCATCAATAGGGAGTGCCTACACCGGGTAGGCTTCCAAAAAGGAAGGCAAGCGGAAATGCGGCAAAACCATCATCAAAGAGGTATGGTTTCAAACGTGCTCCACAACAGTCATCTTAAAGTAAGTGCTTGAACAGACTACAGTCGTTCTTGTCTTGGCAGGAAAAGCATCGGACGGACTATATCTGGGGACCCTACTAGTCGCGCCTCCACCAGCCGGGCTCCAGAGCCGGCCTCGAGGGCGGAGGTTAATACGGGAGTGACACCGGACAGCCCTCATATAGAGGATTCGGATAGACTATCCGCTACAAACTCCAAAGTAGAGAGCGCCATGAATCATCGGCGTTGGCGGGCCGCACTATGCGACCCTGGTTTCTCCAAAGAAGCTTTCAATGCCTTCAGCTCGGGTGATGCATACATCCGAGCTACTCGAGATGGGCTTGCTAGAGCCACAGACCAGTATTTGAAAGATATATGGGTAAGTAAAATCTGATAAGTACATATATCAGTAGCCTCTAAGACTTGAAATAGTTGGTACAACTGATTTAAGGATCATTCTATAAACAGGTTCTTTCAAAGAAGAATAGCCTGCTATCTCAAGAGCTGGAGAGGTGTCAAACCTAGCTAAGGGCAAAGACTGCCGAACTAGAGGGATCCAAAAAGACCACGACTAGTAATACTTTTCTCTATCGAAAAGACGTCATCACGTATACCAGTGGTTTTGACACGTTGCCGAACTGATGACAGAGTCCGCAGATAATCCCGGAGTGAATCGGATATCCTACAAGAGGATGAATAGAGAGCTCAAAGGCATCAAGATGCTGGCGAGTGTATACTTACACGGGTCAGGCACGAGAAAAATGATCTCTCGGCTCAGCGTAGAATTAAAAGATGTTCGTGCTCAGGTAGCTGACTCTGTGAAGGAGAATAAAAGGCTTTAACGCGGCATTTTCAGTAAGTGCTTGAACGGACTATTTTTTTATATATATAGTTCGGCGAAGAGGCGGTATAATAGCGTTATGTCTGTAGGTATGCTGACTGATCGTCCCAGAGAAGAGATGCCCAGATCCGCAGGCGATATGCTGCAGGAGCTTGCACAACTGCACGAGCAAGTTTGGTAGGTTATGCACAGCGTCGCCAAAGCCTTGTGGCCTTCCGTTTCCCTGCCAGGAGGCATGGGTGAGCTTGAACAACTGCTGAAGGGAGCACGGTGGCGATTCCGGCTATGGAAGATATCTTCTTGTCGTCAAGGTGCAAGAGAAGCTTGGGCGAAGGTAAAGACGCGGTACACCAAGCTTGATCCGAATCATATGGCCCGTGTCACATCCCTAGCTCTTACCATGCCTAGTGCTAGCATCTGGTGTTGCATCATGTTTACTTTTTACAGAAAGTTGAAATGGGGATGACAGAACCCCCAGCACCCCCCCTGAAGACAACTAGGGTTTACTAAAATCTTTTTCAATGAACCTGAAATGCCCTTCTAAAATGTCCATCATTTTTGTCCTGGGTTAGAACCTCTGGCAAAATTGGTTCACATTTTTCTAGGACAACATTGGGTCATTGAACTAAATCATACTCTAACTGCATTTGGGCATTTAAATGCTATATAATATTTTAAACATCCAAATAATCCCAAACTGAAATGTTCCATGTTGGATATGTTCTAAACAATGGGCATGTGCAGTTTGGTGATTTTTGAAAATGCCTAAGTATTTTTAGAAAAGCCACAAATTACAGAAAAATAGAAAACAGGAAATAAAAGAGGGAGAGAGAAGGACTTACCTGGCAGCCCAGCCAGCCCACCACTCTAGCAGCCCAGCCGGGCAAAGCCAGCTCGGCCCACCAGGGGCAGCACTGTCTTCTTCCTCTTGCCAGGAGGAGAAGCAGCTGCGTGCCCGGCGCGCAGGCGAGCCGCGCCAGCTCCTCCCTGCCTGCCTGGCCTCCCCGATCTTCAGGACGACGCCACGCACCCCCCTGGACCGCTCTCACTCTCTCATGTGCTCCTCCCCTCCTCTGGCTCTCTCCCTCGCACCACCCGAATGCGCCCGCCGCTGCCGACGTGCACCACTGCGGCCACCGCCTCCCCCTCGCTTCCCTGACCGCCTCAAGAGCTCCGCCTCGTTGCCCTAGACCTTCTGCACCGATCCAAGCGACACCAGAAGCACCGAATCACCGTCCCCGCCGTCTTCTTCAACCTCGGTCCGCCGAGATCGCCATCGCCGCCCCGCTTGCTCCGGCCCCTTCCCGAGCTCGCCGTCTGCTTCAACCGACTCCCCGTGAGCTCCTCTTCCTCCTCCCCCTTCCCGTTCTCACTCTCGAGCATCGCAGCGACCGCACCAAGCTCGACCACGCCCGCCGCCGCCACCGCACATCGCCGTCGTGGCCAGAGCCACAGTGGCTCGAAGCCGGGCACACCACCGTGCTCCACACCTCACCAGGAGCACGTAGCACACACCAAAGCCTCCCCTAGCGCCCCGCATCGCCTAGCCCACCGTTGGCCGAACTCCAGCCGCCGCCGCGAGCTCGCTTCCGACGAGCTCGGTCCACCCCAGCTGCTCCCGCTTGCCCCGTTAGACGCGCCTCGTCGCGCTGCACCTGTAGAGCCTCTCCGCCGCCCATTTGGACACCCGTGGGCGATTTCCAAGCCGCGCCGCCATCTCGGGCCTCGCCGGCGTCGAGTTGCCGGCGGGTTTGACCTTGTTTTACCCGGTTTGACCCCAGTTTGACCCCCCCTGGGTCACTGACGTGTGGCCCCGTCTCTGTTAACTTTTAGTTAGATTTAGATTAGTGCTAATTAACCCTGACAGTTAGTTTAGACACTAACCAGTGGGCCCAGGCCCTAACTAACCTAGGTTAGTGCTAACTTAACAGTAACTAACCCTGTTAGTTAGTTGTTACACTGACATGTGGGTCCCAGCCGTCAGGTTTGACCTGGGCTGGCGCCTTTGACCTGCTGACGTCACAGTGACGCAACGCTGACACAGTTAATAATTTTTTGGATTTAAAATAATTCAGAAAATTCCGGAGAATGCCCAAAACTTCTAAAATTCATATAAATTCAACCGTAACTCCAGATGAGATAAATTATATTTAAAAAATGATCAGAAAAATCCAATCTATCCATCTGTACCATTTTCATGCATGCTAGAACAACTTATAGCTGCTGTTTAGTACAAATCATGAAGGGCATTTAAAACATCACATATGGAGTTTGAATTTGAATCGTTGATTCAAACCAACTTCATTTAATCTGGTTTTAGTTGCATTAGCACAAACCACATCATATTGCCATGTCACATTCATGCATCATATTGTTGCATTGCATTGATTGTGTTTCTTCTTTGTTTGTTGGTGCTTGTCCCCTCTCAGTAGACGTGTACCGACGATGTGATCGATGACACCGATGAAGAACTATACTATCTTCAGAAGTGCCAGGCAAGCAAAACCCCCTTGTTCATTCCGATACAATCCCACACTCTCGCTCTAGCTCTCTTTTACTACATTAGGACAACACCGATTCAACTGTTACATGCTGCGGTAGTTGAACCCCTTTCCTCTGCATGACCTGTCATTGCCACAGTAAATAGATGAAACCCACTAGCATGAGTAGGCGTTGTTTGAGCCCTGATGTGCCTACTCATTCATGCTTGTTTGTCATGCCTGCTACTGCTTACAGTTGAGTCAGGTCTGATTCACCGGGGACGAATCAGAGGTGTGTGAACATGTCCTACTGTGTGTGAGCTAAGTGTGTGAACACGATTTGGTAAAGGTAGCGGTGAGAGGCCATGTAGGAGTACATGGTGGGTTGTCTCATTGCAGCCGTCCTCAGGAACTGAGTTCTGTGTTTGTGATCCATGAACAGCTACTACCACACATTGGGATCCTTATCTCTCGACTTATTAATCAACTCAATCTCTGTCCAGGAGTTGCAACTAGTTTCTGGTCTTTGTAGGTAGTGTTAGTAGTCTACCAAGTGGCACCCGGTACAGGTGGGCTTGGGACAAACTAGGCACAGTGGCCCGGTGTACCAAGTGGCACCCGGATGGTGGGCTTGGGAACCCTGCACACATCGTTTGGGGCTGTGAGCGACACCCCAGCCGGATCTCCTTGCGGATGGAACCCGAATAGGCGATAAACCTGGACGAGAGACTTCTGTGGTTAGTCAGGTCGTGGCCGACACCCTCGCTGGGCTTCCGCTTGAAGGTTGCCGAGTACATGTCGTGTAAACGGCGGCAAATGGTGAGAGCGTGTGTGAAGAAGTACACCCCTGCAGGGTTAATATGATCTATTCGAATAGCCGTGTCCGCGGTAAAGGACTTCTGGGTTGCCTATACAGTTCATAGACAAGTGAAAGTGGATACTCTAAAATACGCAAGATAAGGGTGAGTGCTATGGACGGCGCTCTCGTAGGGAGACGGGAGCGGATCCATAGTGGTGTATTGATATGGTGAATATGTGGACTCGTGTGCGCCACCTCAAAAGAGTTACTTGCAGTCGTAGTTCAGGTTAGCCACCGAGTCAAAGCTGGCTTGCTGCAGTTAAACTCCACCACCCCCCTTTGTTGATAATGATGGATATGTAGATAGCTCTGATGTAAGTCTTGCTGGGTACATTTTTACTCACGTTTGCCTATTTTATGTTTTTGCAGAGAGACTTTAGTCTCGATAGTAGTTCCGCGTGGACTTCGACGTTTAGCTTGTTACCTCAGCTACGATCTTGAGCCCTCGGCAGGATCTAGTAGTTAGTCAGGCTTCTCAGCCTTTTTCATTTGTAGATGTCTGTACTCAGACATGTTAAGCTTCCGCATGTGCTTTGACTTGTATGTTTTGAATGTTGGGTCATGAGACCCCTGCTTGTAATATCTCGCTCCTCGGAGCCTATTGAATAAAATACTTCGAGTGCCCTTTTGCCAAACAATGCTGGAGTAAGGTTGGTCTGACCTGGCCAGGAGGAACCAATAGGCTAGCCATCTTGCATGCTGGGAGAGAGAGCTGGCGTCGGCCGCTTTTCATGGATATCTTCCTGCTTGCTGCTTGGAGCCTGTGGATGGAAAGAAACAACCAACATTTCAGGGGGATCCCGCGCTCGTTTGTGGCATGGTTGGCTAGGTTCAAATTTCTGTTGGGTTTGGTGATCCATAACTGTCCTGAGAAAGTTCATCCTTTTCTTTCTGACTTCATTGTAAATTTGGACAGCTAGTTTTGATTCTGCAACACTTACGGCCGGGGGGCCTAGAACCCATTGTAACACACTTGTAACTGTTATGTTGTGAGTAATACAAAGTCAGTGGGAGCCTCTCCCACTGTCGCTAATTCCTCAAAAAAAATACTTGAGTCGTAGAGTCATGTTGTGATGTCATTTTGTATTTGCACATATCAAGCATATTGTGTGTATGTTATTGAAATGCTTGGTATGTGTGGGATCTGACTATCTAGTTGTTTATCCTTGGTAGCCTCTTTTACCGGGAAATGTCTCCTAGTGCTTCCACTGAGCCCTGGTAGCTTGCTACTGCTCCGGAACACTTAGGCTGGCCGGCATGTGTCCTTCTTCGTGCCTGTGTCTGTCCCTTCGGGGAAATGTCACGCGGTGTCTACCGGAGTCCTGTTAGCCTGCTACAGCCCGGTTTACCGGAGTCCCGCTAGCCCAGTTGCTACAGCCCGGATTCACTTGCTGATGACCGACACGTTGGTTGTTCGGTCATGTATGCCTGTCCCTGTAAGTTAGTGCCACTTTGGGTTCACGACTAGCCATGTCAGCCCGGGTTCTTTGTCATATGGATGCTAGCGGCACTATCATATACGTGAGCCAAAAGGCGCAAACGGTCCCAGGCCAGGTAAGGTGGCACCCGTGCGAATACCATGCATGAGGCCCCAAAGTGATATGATGTGTTACATGCTAGATCGGTGTGACTTAGGATCGGGTCCTGACAGTCCGGGTCGGACCTGTAGGGTCAGATGGGAATGAAATCCCCGTTAGCCTAGTATATGACCAGGTAGAAGTAGCCGCAAAGTATTCCCAGCAGGACTGTAGACTAGACAGCCTGTTGGAGGGCATAGAAGAAGAAATGTCTTAGTCAAAGTGACTATGTATTTCAATGGACATATTTTGTCCCTAGCCGAATTGTAAATCATTTGTCATGGCTGACCTTTTCGCTTCGACCTCCTGACTCAACAGTCCATAGTGTTTCCGAATACCCGCTCGGTTATAGAAACCGGGGTACGCGTGGAAACCAAGCGTAGGGGTCATAGTTGCTTGAACAGACAAGTATCCAACTAGTTATGTTATATTATGTGTGTAGTAAGAAACATCTTCTAGGGAGAATAGTTCCGTTAAGGGTTCCTTTCCCTGGGTACGCATGCATTAATGTGCATGTCCGAACTATGGTTGAAAGCACAGTATATAAAAACATTTGGGGGTTTTGTATTATGAACGGTAAAAGACATCTTTAGTTCACCGACCGAATATTCCCTTAAGAATGCTAGCTTTCGGCTTCACCAGTCTGAGGTACACATCCGAAGGACCCAACAGTAACAATCACAGAGGTGCTCCCCTTATGCCCTAGCCGAATTAACGGGAACGTAGGGCATAAACACAAGAGCCAGGCAACCCAGCTTGGCCAAAACTTAAGTCATATCGATGCATATAATGGCAAAGAAAAGGTGCATATGGAAGAAAGACACATATGCAATGGGCACGAAGCCTGGAAGGTAATTATATTAAGCTTCTGTATAAGAAGCCCCCAGGTATAACGAGCGCACATATTTTAAAGGTGGTGCATCACGAGTGTGTAATTGAGTTACACTATAGCTTTAGGGCTAAAAAATTGAAGGGAGAGTATACAAATTAAAAGTAAGTAAAAAAAGGGACAGAGGGAAGGAGTCGAACAAAGAGTTCGGCGCTAGGCGTAGAATCTTCGGAGTCTGGCCGCGTTCCATGGGTTTTGCTCGAGTCGATTCTCTGCTGCATCACGCAGGCGGTACGCTCCTCCAGTGAGAACTTTATCAATGATGAAGGGACCCTCCCACTTGGGCTTGAGCTTGTCCTTTTTCTTCTCCGGTAGGCGTAGAACCAGTTCGCCAATATTATAAGTTTTGGCTCGTACTTATCTGCTTTGATACCTGCGAGCTTGTTGTTGATAGAATGCGGAACGGGCTTTTGTGATGTCGTGCTCCTCCTCCAAGGCATCTAAATTGTCCTGCCGATCCAACTCAGCTTCTCTCTCTTCGTACATGCGCACTCGAGGTGAGTCATGAATAATGTCGCAGGGCAAGACAGCCTCTGTGCCATACACCATGAAGAAGGGTGTATATCCGGTCGTGCAGTTCCGCGTGGTCCGCAGCCCCTAGAGTACAGAGTCGAGCTCCTCGACCCAGTGCGTGTCTGATTCCTTTAGGGATCGCACTAGTCTGGGTTTAATGCCGCTCATAATGAGACCATTGGCACGTTTGACTTGACCATTTGTTTGAGGGTGATAGACAGAGGCGTAATCGAGCTTAATGCCCAAGTTGGCGCACCAAGTTTTCACCTCATCGGCTATAAAATTGGAGCCATTATCGGTGATGATGCTATGGGGGACACCATAACGGTGTACGATGCCCTGTATAAAGTCTATCACTGGTCCGGATTCGGCCATCTTAACAGGTTTGTCCTCTATCCATTTGGTGAATTTATCTACGATGACCAACAAATATTTTTTCTTATGGCTTCCCCCTTTAAGAGGTTCGACCATATCCAGCCCCCAGACCGCAAAAGGCCAAGCTATGGGGATTGTTTGGAGAGCGGTAGGCGGCATATGGCTTTGGTTGGCAAAAAGCTGACATCCGACGCAATGTTGGACAAGGTCCTGTGCATCTGCTCGGGCTGTAGGCCAATAGAAACTTGTACGGAAGGCCTTGCTTACAAGGGCCCAAGCTGTGGCATGGTGGCTACCGAGTTCAGCATGAATTTCCACCAAGTGCTGTTGCCCTTCCTCTTCGGAGATACATCTTTGAAGTACTCCGGTAGCGCTTCTCTTATAGAGTTCCCCCTCGTGGACTTTATAGGCTTTAGAGTGCCGAACTATGCAGCGTGCCTTGTTTTGATCCTCGGGGAGTTCTTGCCTATTAAGGTAGGCTAAGAAGGGTTCGGTCCATGGGGCAATGACAACCATGATTAGATGGGCCGAGGGTGTTATTTCGATGGCGGAGCCCCCGACTATGTCAGTGTCTTCGGTATATGGGGTTGTGTTCGGATCCGAGCTAGTATTGCCGGTCTCCCCCTGCCACACCACGGATGGCTTGAAAAGCCTTTCCAGAAAGATGTTAGGTGGGACTTGGTCGCGCTTAGCGCCTATGCTGGCGAGAACATCCGCCGCTTGATTGTTTTCTCGAACCACATGATGGAATTCGAGCCCCTCGAATCGAGATGACATTTCGAGGACGGCATTTTGATAAGCCGCCATTTTAGGATCTTTGGCATCGAAGTGTCCATTTATTTGAGATATTGCGAGGTTTGAATCCCCGCGCACTTCTAGGCGCTTGATGCCCATGGAGACGGCCATCCGAAGACCATGCAACATAGCCTTGTATTTGGCTGCATTGTTGGAGTCTGTATATAATATTTGGAGTACATATTGGACAGTATCTCCAGTGGGGGAAGTTAGGATGACACTTGCTCCCAGACCTGCAAGCATTTTAGAGCCGCCGAAGTGCATGATCCAATTGGAGTATGCGCCTTACTCTTTAGGGAGTTCGGCCTCTGTCCATTTGGTGACAAAGTCGGCCAGTACTTGTGATTTAATGGCCCACCGTGGTTTATAGGTTATGTGAATGGGAGGAGCTCGATGCCCACTTAGCAGTCCAGCCCGTCGCATCGCGGTTGTTTATTATGTCATTGAGTGGGACTTCGGAGGCCACCGTGATTGAACACTCTTGAAAGTAGTGTCGTAGTTTTCGAGATGCCATGAAGACCACGTATGCTATTTTTTGATAATGGGGGTACCGAGATTTGCATGGTGTGAGGACAGTGGATACGTAGTACACCAGCTTTTGAAGCGGGAACTTATGTCCGTCCTCCTCTCGTTCGACGACGAGCGCTGTGCTCACAACTTGGAGTGTTGTGGCTATGTATAGCAACATGGGTTCGCCAACGCTTGGTGCGGCCAGGATTGGGTTGCTTGACAAAAGAGCCTTTATTTCTTCCAGTCCGGCCATCGCTGCGTCCGTCCACTCGAAGTGTTTGGTGCATCGAAGAAGGCGATAAGTGGCTGTGCCTTTTCTCCCAATCTAGAGATAAAGTGGCTTAAGGCTGCCACACATCCAGTTAGTTTCTGGATTTGTTTAAGATCTGTTGGGGTAGACAACTGTGACAAAGCTCAGATTTTGGCTGGGTTTGCTTCGATTCCTCTATGGGAGACGATGAAGCCTAACAGCTTTCCGGCGAGAACGCCGAAAACACATTTTTTCGGATTGAGCTTGATGTCATATGTTCTGAGGTTGTTGAATGTGAGCCTCAGGTCGTCTATTAAAGACTCGACGTGTCTAATCTTAATGAACATGTCGTCCACGTGTGCTTCAACTGTTTTGCCGATTTGCTTCTCCAGGCATGTTTGAATCATGCGTTGGTAGGTTGCCCCGGCATTTTTAAGCCCGAAAGGCATAGTGTTGAAGCAAAAGGGGCAGTATGGGGTGATGAATGCCATTGCGGCTTGATCCGACTCCTCCATCTTGATTTGATGGTATCCGGAGTATGCGTCGAGGAAACACAGTGCGTCGTGTCCTGCGGTAGCATTGATGATCTGATCAATGCGGGGGAGAGGGAAGGTATCCTTAGGGCAGGCTTTATTTAGGTATTTGAAATCGACACACATGCGCCAGGATTTGTCCTTCTTTGGTACCATCACCAGGTTTGCTAGCCAATCCGGGTGTTTAATTTCTCTAATGAATCCAGCTTCAAGTAGCTTGGCCAGCTCCTCTCCCATGGCTTGTCGTTTGGGTTCAGAAAAGCGTCTACATGTCTGCTTGACCCGTTTATATCCCTTCAATATGTTGAGGCTATGGTCGGCCAGCCTGCGTGGGATTCCTGGCATGTGTCAGGGGTGCCAGGCAAAGATATCCCAATTCTCGCGTAGAAATGTTCATAGTGCGGCGTCGATGGTGGGTTCCAGATTTGCCCCGATGGATGTTGTCTTTGTAGAGTTTGTTGGGTGGACTTGGAATTTGACAATTTCGTCCGCTGGTTTAAAGGAGGTGGACTTGGATCATTTATCGAGTATCACGTCGTCCCTGTCCACTATGGAGCGTAACACAGTTAGCTCTTCAGCCGTGAGGGCTTTGGATAGTGCCTCTAGGCCAGGGTGGCGGTTTTATTTTCGGCGCGGAGTGCTATGTCCGGATCACTAGCAAGGGTGATGATTCCATTGGGTCCAGCTTGAGCTTCATGTATCCATAGTGGGGTATAGCTTGGAAGCTCGTGAATGCGTCTCGCCCCAAGAGGGTGTGGTATCCGCTGCTGAAGGGGACCACTTGGAATGTTATTTCTTTGGACTTGTAATTATCCGGTGTGCCGAATACCACATCTAGTGTGATTTTTCCTGCACATCGTGCCTCTCGTCCGGGAATGATTCCTCGGAAGGTTGTACTGCTTTGCTCAATGCGGCTATTGTCTATTTCCATTTTGTTGAGGGTTTCCTCGTAAATGAGGTTTAATCCGCTGCCGCCGTCCATGAGCACTTTGGTAAGCCGAAAGCCGTCCAAATTAGACTAAGGACTAAAGCGGCTGGTACATGGACTGTTCTGAATTTTGGTTTGTCACTGGCGCTAAAAGTTATGGCCGTGTCGTTTCAAGGGTTTATTGCTGCTATTTGATAGACTTCGGCGATGCTGCGGAGTGTTCGCTTACGCCTGTTATTCGAGGCAAAAGTCTCAAAGATTGTCAACATTGTATTGTTGTTTTCTACGGGATGATGCTCTGCGGGATTATTGATTAGGAGATCCTCGCCGCTCTTGGCCACCTGCCGGAGTATCCAACATGCTCTAAGGCTATGTGTTGGTACGGTATCCGGTGTGGTGTGAATTTTGCATGGCCTATTGAGCCATCCCTGCAATACAGTTCCGCTACCTGCATGGCCTATTGAGCCATCCCTGCAATACAGTCCCGCGCCCTGTAGCGGGCTTCGGCTTCTTCATGATTGGATCGGGTGACCGATTAGGGTACACCCTTTTTGTTCGAACAAGGGGTTTAGTGAGGGCCAGTGGGTCCCAAAAGGCTGCCTGGGTTTTGCAGGCGCTTTCCATTGCGCAGTACTTTTGTACTATGGCCGCCAAATCAGCAAAGTGTGATATGTGACGGTGTCTTATGGCATTTAGGATTCCCTTGTCCGTGCAATTTCTGAAAAAGAATGAGATTGCGTCTTCCTCACGATAGTCCTTAACCTTGTTCATTACAAGGAGGAATCTAGCCCAAAAGTGATGTATTGTCTCTTGGGGTTGTTGTCTGATATGGGAAAGATCGCTTGCATCTGGGCGGGTGGGCGGATTTAATTCCGAATCCTGACCCGGTCTGAGACCCAGTGCTTGAAGGGTTTCCGAATTTAACAATTCGGCTTCCGGGATGTTACCCAACTTTTCGGACCCACAGTCCGATTCTAAGTCCGGGACTTGGGGCACGTCTTCCCGCGAACGGGTATCCGGCTCGGTGAGCTCGGTAATCCGGACATATTGCATCCTCAGTATGGGAGGAGAGTTATCACTTTGCTCCTCCACCACCGCTATATGATAGGTGACCAGAGGGGAATTAATCTTCCTCTGATCGGGTTTAAGCCCAATCTGGTCGTAGTCCGTAGCGACTCCCAGGGCGGCGATGCATTCTAAAAGCTCGTTCAAAGATGATAGCTCCGTCGGATCCATTTGCTTGGCAAGTTCCGAGTTGACGCGGAGGCGATTCTCGATGACCCGAGAGGTGATCGTGGGCTCGACAGTCGTGCGGGCGGTCATGATGAAACCGCCCAACCGGAGGGTTTGACCCGAGGCCAGGGCTCCCTCGGAGATGATGTTGTCCTTGATAACAAGACGAGCCATCAACCTTATCTTCGACGTCACAATGGAACTCTCAATGAAAGCACCAATGTCGGTGTCAAAACCGGCGGATCTCGGGTAGGGGGTCCCGAACTGTGCGTCTAAGGCTAATGGTAACAGGTGGCGGGGGACATGATGTTTACCCAGGTTCAGGCCCTCTCTATGGAGGTAATACCCTACTTCCTGCTTGATTGATCTTGATGATATGAGTATTACAAGAGTTGATCTACCACGAGATCGATAAGGTAAGCCTAGAAGCTAGCCTATGATTATGATTGTTGTGGTCCTACAGACTAAACCCTCCGGTTTATATAGACATAGGAGGGGGTTAGGGTTACATTAGGTTGGTTACAGAGAAAGGAATCTACATAGCCGAATCACCAAGCTTGCCTTCCACGCAAAGGAGTGTCCCACCCGGACACGAGACGAAGTCTTCTATCTTGTATCTTCATAGTCCAACAGTTCGGCCAAAGTATATAGTCCGGCTGTCCGAGGACCCCTTAATCCAGGACTCCCTCAGCCAGCGTGGGCGCAACTAAATCAAGACCTCGATGGATCCTCGATGGCCTCTTCCGATCCTCAAGCACATCCAGGCCAAGGGCGAATCCCGGAAGATGGGCGGAGAGGTGATGTGTGCATCATCGAGCAACGCCGCGGCAACCTCCTCCGAGCCAACAGTCGCTGCGGCCTCGACGTCGACGAGCCCACTCTTGGTGCTGACGGGCTCCTACCCTTCAAGGTTGGCTTCCCTGCCTTCACCCATGAGTTGCGAAAAGTCTGTTGGTCGTTCGTTCGCATGATCAAGCCAGAGATACCTGAGAAGTACAACAGAAGGTTGAACCCGGTAGAGTTCCTGAGCATCTATACCATCACTGTTTAGGCTGCCTAGGGAAGAGATGAGAAGGTGTTCGCCAAATACTTCCCGTTGGCACTTAAATCCAATGTGAGGTCCTGGATGATGCATCTGTCGGAGAACTCCATTTAATCGTGGGTAGATTTGTACCTCGAGTTCATCGGCGCTTTCACCGGTGGCCACCAGGAGCCGGCCCGCCACGGTGATCTGCAGCTTCTCCAGCAGAAGGAAGGAGAAACCCTTCGCAAGTATTTGTAGAGGTTGAGTAAGGTTCATAGGAATATTCTGAATATCCATCCGACAGCCGTGATAGTTGCCTTCCAGTTGAATGTGCGCAACCGCCGAATTCGTGCCAAGATGAACGTTTGGTTGCCTAAGACTGTGAAGGAGCTGTACACCCTAGCGGATAAGTGTGACCGGATGGAGGAAGGGAGGAAGTTGCCTGGAGAAGAAGATTGCATTGATGTTGATTCAGAGGATGATGGTGAATCCACCAGTCAGAAGAAGCCTAAGAAGCACAGTAAGAAGCGAAGGGATAAAGCAGTATTGGCTGTTGAAGGGTCAAGCACCCTTAGTACCGGCAAGATCGCCAAGACTGAGGCCCTCGGCAAGGAGGTTGTTGCATGTGTCGATTGCCGGGAGGCCGCAACTGCCGAGAAAGCCGGGAAGGGCGATGGTCCGTACTTCAAGATCCACCGGACCAAGGGCCATGACCATCAAGAGTGCTATCAGGTCGAGCAGTTCCACAAGTGATAGAGAGCAGAATATGGGAAGCGAGATAAGGAAAAGGGTCAGAATGTCACTGGAGGTAAGGGCCGAGGCGATGGAGCAAATCACCCCCACAAGCCATTTCGGAACAAAGGAAAACCCATCGGGGGCTAGGAGAAAGAAGTCTGTGGTGATGAAAGTGACAAGGGGAATGAAGAGGAAACCAGTGAGCAGGAGTTTCAGAAGGCCACGAACACCATGTGCATTGACGAAGGTGCATCTTTGCACACCTCTCATAGCCAACTCAAGCAATGGGCTCGGGAAGTCAATGTCGTGGAACGAGCGCTAGAGGCCCGGAAGCCGCTCAAATGGTCCGTACGCCCGTCATCTTCGATGAAGAGGACCATCTTAGCGGCACAACTGTGGTAGGATGCCTGACTTTGTTGGTTTCTCTAACAACTCGCAACCTCAGGGTCACAAAGGTGTTGGTGGACGATGGGGCCGGACTGAATCTGATTTCCCCGGCAGTTAACAACAGGCTTCAGATAGTAGAAGAAGAGTTAGAGGTTACATGCACGTTTCAAGGAGTCAACCCCGGCAGGAGTTGTCCTAAAGGGAAGATTACTTTGCCAGTAATATTTGGGGGAGAACTTAACTACCGAACTGAGAAGATTGTGTTTGACATAATTGACCTCCCCTGTTGTACAATGGGATCCTTGGACGCCCGGCCTTGGCTAAATTCATGGCGGCATCCCACTATGCCAATAACACCCTGAAGATGCCTGGGCCGCTGGCAGTCCTTACCATCCCGTCAGATGAGAAAGATGCCATCATTTGCATGGACAAGATGTACATGGACACGGTCACGGCAGAGGCTACGACGGTAGAAGTTCCCGCCAAGGAGAGCACAGGGAAGAAACAGGATTGTAGGGCCTCATGCAAAGAGTCCGGGAAGCGTGCCCCCCTCCGAGTGCACGACACCCATTTACGATGTGCCAGAGTGTTCCAACAGCAAGAGACCCAAGGTCGCTGCTCCGCAAGTGAAAAGGTCCCGGCAGGGCTGGCTGGCATTGATGGTACTTTCACCATCAGCACCACCCTTGATGACAAATAGGAAAGCATGCTCGTTGCCTTCCTGCGGGTGAATATTGATGTGTTTGCTTCACAACCATTTGATGTCCCCGGTGTTCCCAGGGAGGTAATCGAGCATCACCTTGGTGTCTGCCCACACGCCAGACCTGTTAAGCAGAAAGTCCGGAAGCAGGCCTTGGAGAGGTAGCAGTTCATTGCAGAAGAGATCAAGAAGCTTGAAGCAGCTGGTTTGATCAGAGGAGTGCTACATCCCACTTGGCTAGCAAACCCAATAGTAGTTCAGAAGCCGAACGAGAAATGGAGGTTTTGCATTGACTTCACAGACCTCGACAAGGCTTGCCCAAATGACCCGTTCCACTTGCCACATATTGATCAGATAGTGGATTCCACCTCTAGTTGCGATTTGCTCTCATTCCTGGATGCCTATTCTGGATACCAACAGATCTTCATGTCAAAGGAGGACGAGGAGAAGACATCATTCATCAGTCCATGTGGTACGTATTGCTTTGTCCGCATGCCATTCGGATTAAAGAGTGTCGGGTCAACCTTTGCAAGGGCAGTCCAGATTGGTTTTGAACCTCAGCTGCATAGAAACATTGAGGCTTATATGGATGACATTGTGGTCAAAACCAAAGACAGGGAAACTCTCATTCAAGATTTGGAGGAGATGTTTGCAAATCTGTGCAAGATCAACTTGAAGCTAAACCCAGAGAAATGTGTGTTTGGTGTCCCCTCCAGCAAGCTACTTAGATACTTCGTGTCCCATATGGGGATCGAAGCCAATCCAGACAAGATCAAGGCCATCGAGAATATCCAAGTGCCAAGAACAGTCAAAGATGTGAGGTGCCTGACGGGATGCATTGTCGTGCTTAGCAGATTCATCTCCAAGTCTGCTGAGCGCGCCCTGCCGTTCTTCAAAATATTGAAGAAGGCAGGTCCCATGTAATGGACCCCTGAAGCAGATGCAACCTTGCAAGAGCTGAAGACCTACCTAGCCTCTATGCCTACCCTGGTTGCACCCAAGCCTCAGGAGCCATTGTAGTTGTACTTGGCGGCAACAAATCAAGTGGTCAGTGCAGCCTTAGTAGCACCGCGGTAAGTGGATGAGAAAGAGAGTGAGCATAGGCAAGCAGGGCCAGAAAAGGATCAGAGCACGGCAGCAATGACAACCCCAAGGACGTGGCAAGGAAGAAAGTGGTGCATCGTCCAGTGTACTTCATCAGCTCCTTGTTATAGGGGGTAGATCGAGGTACACTAGCATGCAAAAGTTGATATTTGGCCTCATCATGGCCTCAAGAAACCGTGCCACTACTTCCAAGCCCATGAGATCACGGTTGTTACTCATTCCCCATTGCAACAGATACTCCGAAACCCAGAGGCTACCGATAGAATAGTGGAGTGGGCTTTGGAGTTATCCAGCTTTGGCTTGAGGTTCGAGAGCACATCAACTGTCCAGAGCAGGGCATTGGCAGAGTTTACTGCTGAATGGACGCTAACCCCTGAGGAGGAAGAGACGGAGACAGTTGTCCCCGGCAAGGAATTACCCCAAGAATGGATTATGTATTTTGATGGTGTTTTTTACCTACAAGGTGCAGGGGCTGGCGTGCTTCTTGTTGCCCCCACTGGGGTGCACTTGAAGTACGTCATTCAGATGCATTTTGCACGGGAAGAAGCCACCAATAATATAACAAAGTATGAAGGGCTCCTTGCCGGACTCAGGATTGTGGCAGAATTGGGAATTAAGAAGCTGATCATTTGAGGAGACTCACAGTTGGTGGTGAGACAAGTTAACAAGGATTATCAAAGTCCTTTAATGGAGGCATACGTCAAGGAAGTGAGAAGATTGGAGGAGCACTTTGACGAATTGCAAACAGAGCACGTACCCCGTGCGGAAAATAGCATAGCTGATCATTTGTCAATGTGTGTTGCGCAGAAGCTTCCTGTGGAACTAGGGACTTTTGTTCTCCGTCTTACTCAGCCCTCCGTATCCCCAGCAACAATGGCCCGGAAGAGGAGAAAGTTGAACACCGAAAAGCCTCTCCCGGTAGAGCTGTCCGCTCCTGGTAGCGACCCTGCCAGAAACAACTCCTCACAGCCTGCCGGACCACCCCCTTGCTGGGTCCACGGACCTCGTGCACGAGGCCAGTGCTCCCGCAGCAGAGGAGGTGCCGCTAGTCCTCGTTGCCGAGCCACAGGCTCCAACTTGGGCAAGGCACATTGTCTGCTTCCTCCAAACCGGAGAGCTTCCCGGCGACCAAGATGAAGCTAAAACAGTAGCCCGGAGGGCCATTATGTATTAGTTTGTCGATGACACCCTGTACAGAAGGAGGCCTAACAGTGTGAAATTGAAGTGTGTCTGTCGGGAAGAAGGAAAGGAACTGCTGGTTAAGATACACGAAGGAATGTGTGGCTCCCACATTGGATCAAGGGCATTACTTAGGAAAGCATTCCGGCAAGGATTTTATTGGCCCACTACCCTCCAAGATGTGGTCGAACTAGTCACTAAGTGTGGACCCGGCCAGTTCCATTCCAAGAAAACCCACCTGCCTACCCAAGCGCTTCAGACAATCCCTCTATCATGGCCATTTTTGTCTAGGGGCTCGATATCCTCGGCCCCTTCCCCCGAGCAGTCGGGGGCTTTGAATTCTTGTTAGTTGCCATGGACAAGTTTACAAAGTGGCCAGAAGTGACTGCTGTGAGGAAGGTGACTACTCAGCCAGCTATCAAGTTCTTGAAAGATCTAGTATGTCATTTTGGAGTTCCGGCAAGGATCATCACAAACAACGGCACCTAGTTCATGAGTCGCGCCTTCATGCAATATGTTCATGTCCCCGGATGCAAGATCTCATTCGCCTCTATGGCACACCCCTGGAGAAATGGATAAGCTGAGAGGGCGAACGCTGAAGTGCTATGCGGACTCAAGACAAGAACCTTTTATACGCTGCAGAAGCACGACATGCGGTGAATCAAGAGCTGCCGGTAGTTCTCTAGTCCCTCATAATGACACCAAACCGAGCTACCGGGCAGACTCCCTTCTCCCTGGTCTACAGGGCGGAAGCAGTTATCCCCATGGAACTCATTTATGGGTCACCTCGAGTACTTGCTTACAATGAGATCGTGCAAGATCACCACCGGCGTGACGACACTGTGCTACTCGAGGAGAACCGTCTTCGGGCTGCTGCATGTGTTGCACGCTATCAGCAAGCCCTGCATCGCTATCATAGCCGCAGGGTTCATGCCCGGAGTTTTGAGGAAGGTGACCTTGTCCTTAGGCGCGTTTAGTCCGCCAAGGGTACACACAAGTTGTAACGGAAGTGGGAAGGCTATCAGGTAGTACGAGTCACCAAACCTGGCGCGGTCCGTTTGGAGAACGGAGATGTCACTCTATTGCAAAACTCATGGAATATTGAGCATCTCCGCAAGTTCTACCCGTAAGGCGCGAGGCTGCCGGGCCTTGCTCGGCAGCCACCCATTTGTACAGGCCTTGCCTCAGTTGCATGTAACCCCTTGTACAAAGCCGGGGCGATGACCCCGTGCAATAATAAACAAGCGTTGTAGAGGGGCCCCAACCTAGATTGCATGCATGCATGAGCATTTCAGATTAATGCATAAGCATTTCATGAGCATCTGCATATGCATATAGATAGGATTGCATCCTGCATTCATCCTCATTTACATGAAGTTACAGGTTCTCACTATGGACTTGGCTTCGACAATGGAGTGAGGAGATTGCCTGGCACTACAATACCGTCAAGTCAAACAAATAAGTTCTACCTCTTGTCCATTCGGGTTCTGCAAGCTATAACTTGTGCATTAGAAAGCCGCGCCACTCCTTCTAGACTTGGGTGCTCCCATCCCTGGCCTGGACACTGCTTCGGTCAGGGTGCTTGTAGTTGCCTTTGATAAAAGGAAGTTGGCGGGGGGCTGGTCCTTTTGTCTGTAACCCGGTAGATAAGGTTCTCCGGATGAGGAAAAGAAGGCCGGCAGGATAGCCTGCCGGGGCAAACTCGTTTATTTACACTAAAGAGGCATCTCACCTCTGCATGGACATATACATGCATGAGTTCTCGGCAAGGTTTATCTTTTTCATTAATATGCTGATACAAGTACAAGCATTAGAGAACACAAACATGCACTTGGGAGATTACATTATTTGAATTAAAATTTGGCAAGTGCCTACAGATTTAAGATTGAAAAAACATAAGTGTCCCATAATCCCCTTTCTTGTCCCTCTCCTCCCAGGCATGACAGGTGAAGGCAAAGAGGATGAGAAAGAGGCATCGGGGAATGCATCAATCAAGAGCATGACTGAGGAGGTCCATCAGCCAACGCCACCAGGGCCAGCAGGGCTCGGCAGGGCAAACGGAGCTGCAGCCCGAGAGGAAGCCTGCCGAGGTCCAGCTGGAAGGCTTCTGGAGGAGCCCAGGGAACCATTCCCACCACTGCATCCAGCTCCCCGGCAATTCGTGTTGCCGAGAAGGAGATGCAGATGCAGATGATGGTGCTGCCGCCTGATGAAGATGGTGCAGGTAATGATCAGTCGGAGTTGGAGTCGTAGCCTCTCCGCCCGCTTCTGGCACACCCTAGCTAGCTCATGCATTAGAGTGTTGCATCATGTCTATTTTTCTCAACAGAAACTTGAAATGGGGATGACAGAACCCCCAACCCCTCTGAAACCAACTAGGGTTTACTAAAAATATTTTCAATGAACCTGAAATGCCCTTCTAAAATGTCCATCATTTTTGTCTTGGTTCAGAACCTCTGCCAAAAGTGGTGCTCAAATTTTCTAGGTCATCCTAAGGTTTTTGAATGAAATCATAAGTATTTGAATTTGGGCATTTAAAGTTTATAAAATATTTCAAATGCTCAAATAATCCCAAACTAAAATGTTCCATGCTGGAATTATTCCAACTAAGGACCAGGTGCAGTTTGGTGATTTTGGGAGTTGCCTAGGTATTTTTAGAAATGAAAAAAACCTACAGAATAAATAAAACTGAAAAAAGGGAAAGTCTTACCTGGCACCACCTAGCAGGCCCACTTGCCGGCCCAGCCCAGCCACCGCTCCAGCGAGCTGCTTGGCTTGGCCAGGCAGGCAGGCAGCTGCTCGACGGCGAGCACAGCATGCGTGCCACGCAGCTGCCCGCCGCCTCGCCGCTCCCCTCGTCCAGCTATTGACGGGGAACGAACCCTCTCCCTCTCCCCGACCCCGCAGACACCCGCTCCTCCCCTAGCTCCTCTCCCTCGCTCTCCCGCACCATGGCCGACGCCACCGCCACCGCACCCTCGCCGTAGTCGTGCTCTCCGTCAACCCTGCGCTGCGCCACCTTGTCCAGGAACCCCGCCGCCCTCCGCTCCTTCGAGCAAGCCGAGCCCCGAGCGCTCGCTTGCCCTGAAGCCACTGCCCCGACCTCGTTCGACCTCGCCACTGCCGGAGATCCCTTTCACCGTCGCCGCTGCACCAGCTCGTTCCCGACCGCGTCGTCTGCTTCCTCAAGACCGCTGTGAGCCTGGCTACCTCCTCCCCCTTCCCTTTCTCGCTCTCGTGCACCACCACGAGCACACGTAGCTCACTTGCACGCGCCGCCGCGGAGCTCGTCGCCGACGTGTCTCCGGCTAACCACCGGCCACCCCACCATGTCTAACGCACTCACCGCGTCCCCAGGGGACCAACGCACCTCATCACGTGCCTCGCCGTGCCCCGTAGCCTCGGATTTGTCTTCACCCGACTCCGGCGACCGCCAAAGTCGTCGCCGGCGACGTTTCCGGCCACCCCGAGCTCAACCACCGCCACCAAGAGCTGCTGCTTGCTCCCAGCTACACGTAGATGCCCTCCGCTGCTCATTTGGTTGCCGGAATGCACAAAACCACTCTCGCCGCCGCGTTCGGCCTTGCCGGCGGCTAGACGCCGGCGTGTTTGACCTTGACTTTGACTAGGGTGGGTCCAGGTTGACTCCCTTGAGTCTATGACAAGTGCCCCCCTGCTAATTAACCCAGTTTAGATTTAACTAAATTTAGTTAGTTAATTAACTACTAACATGCGGGACCCACTGGTCAGTTTGACCTGGACCGGCGTGTTGACCTGCTGAGGTCAGCATGACATCATGCTGACGCAGTAATCCTTTTCTGGGATTAAAATAAATCTAGAATGATTTATAAATTTCAGAAAATGATCTAAACTTCAAAAATTCGTAGTAAATCAACCGTAGCTCCAAATGCAAAGTTTTATATATGAAAAATTATTAGAAAATCCAATCTATCCATCTGTACTGGTTTCATGCATGTTTAAGCAAGCTAACCTGAAGTTTAGTGCAGAACAAGTTAAAGCACTTAAAGGGGCCACATATGAGTTTGAAACTTGAATCTTTGATTCAAAATGGTTCAAACCCATCTGGTCTTAGTTGCATTAGCCCAACACACCCATTTTGCCATGTCTCATGCATGCATCATATTGTTGCATATTGTTTGGTGATGTTGTGTATCGGTTTTCTTTGCGGCAGGTTCTGCCTCCGAGGAGTACCATGATTACCCTAGCGGAGATCAATATCAGTGCATCGACCCATCAGGCAAGCAACCAACCATTTGATCATATCGATACAACCCCATGTTCTCGCTCTTGCTCTCTTTTACTGCATTAAGACAACGCGTTTCAAACTGCTGTGTGCTACGGTAGTTGAACCCATTTCCTCTGCATGACCTGTCATTGCCACAGTAACTAGATGAAACCCACTAGCATGTGTAGGAGTTGGTTGAGCCTTATGTATGTGTTGTTCCTACCTTGCTATGCCTGCTATGCTTAGAGTTGTGTCAGGTCTGGTTCATCTGGGTGATGGGCTAGAGTGAAATGATCATGCCGGTAATGAGGGTGATGTGTTGAACACGATTTGGTAAAGGTATCGATGAGAGGCCATGTAGGAGTACATGGTGGGTTGTTTCATTGAAGCCGTCCTTAAGCACTGAGATCTGTATGTGTGATTTAAGAATCAGCTACTACCACACATTGGGCCCGAAACCAATGGACCCTCCCGGCTTCTTAATCACCCTTGTTCTCTGTCCAGGAGTTGCAACTAGTTTCTGGTGTTTGTAGGTTTTGTGTTGGAGGCCGTGGGCAGCGCTGACCCGAGGGGTGGGCTGTGATGCGGTAGATACACCGTGGCACAGTGTACCGGGCACCCGTTTGGTGTCTCGGGAACCCTGTTCACATCGTTTGGGGCTGTGAGCGAAACCCCGGCCGGATCTCCTCGCGGATGGAACCCGAATAGGCGATAAACCTGGACAAGAGACTTGAGTGTTTAGGTAGGTCGTGGCCGACACCCACGTTGGGCTTCCGCTTGAAGGTTGTCGAGTACATGTCGTGTAACCGGCGGTAAGTGCTGAGAGCGTGTGTGAAGAAGTACACCCCTGCAGGGTTAACATTATCTATTCGAATAGCCGCGTCCGCGGTAAAGGACTACTTGGTTGCCTATACAGTTCATAGACAAGTAAATGGATACTTCTAAAAATCTCAAGATAAGCGTGAGTGCCGAGGATGGCTCTTCCGTAGGATGACGGAGGTGGATCCTCGGTGGTGTATTGAAGTGGTGAGTAGTGGACTCGTGTGCGCAAAACCATTTCAAGTTGGTGTCTCGTAGGATAGCTTAGCCAAGAGTCAAAGCTGGCTTGCTGCAATAACCCCACCAACCCTTCTTGATAATGTGCATGTATGTAAGATCTGATGTAAGTCTTGCTGAGTACCTTTGTACTCATGTTGCTTTAATTTACATTTTTCAGAAGACGCTGCAACCCCTTCTGATGGGTTCTTCGTAGACATTGACATCAATGAGTAGACTGAGGCCCAGGTGGTGATCCTGAGCTTGTGAAGGACCATGTAGTATAGCCAGGCTTCCCAAGCCTCTTTTATTTTACTAGTAGTCTGTACTCAGACAAGTTACTTCCGCTGTTGGCTTGTATGACTGTATGACTTGAATGCTGGGTCGTGTGACCCATACTTGTGTGTATGATATGTATGGCTCTCTGAGCCTTTAAATAAAGTACTTGTGTCGTATAGTCATGTTGTGATGCCTTGTTGTATTGCACATATCGAGCATATTGCGTGTATGATTGAAATGCTTGGTATGTGTGGGATCTGATTATCTAGTTGTTTATTCTTAGTAGACTCTCTTACCGGGAAATGTCTCCTAGTGTTTCCACTGAGCCTTGGTAGCTTGCTACTGCTCCGGAACACTTAGGCTGGCCGGCATGTGTCCTTCTTCGTTCCTGTGTCTGTCCCTTCGGGGAAATGTCACGCGATGGATACCGGAGTCCTGTTAGCCCGCTACAGCCCGGTTTACCGGAGTCCTGCTAGCCCTGTGCTACAGCCCGGATTCACTTGCTGATGACCGACACGTTCGATGCTGGGTCATGGATGCCTGTCCCTGTAAGTCTGTGCCACTTTTGGTTTACGACTAGCCATGTCAGCCCGGGCTCCTTACCATATGGATGCTCGCGACACTATCATATACGTGTGCCAAAAGGCGCAAACGGTCCCGGGCAAAGGTAAGGCGACACCCGTGGGAATACCGTGCGTGAGGCCGCAAAGTGATATGAGGTGTTACATGCTAGATCGATGTGGCATCGAGTCGGGGTCCTGACAGTGTTGGCATCAGAGCCGGACTGCCTGTAGGTTCTCCAAGCCAAACTGGGCGATGTTGAGTCTAGAAATGCTTTAGTTATATGTAGGGGAATTGATTGTGGGATGGGACGTAAGGCTCTTTTTACTTCTTGATCTCATGACATTCTGATCTGAGTCAGTCTATTCTTCCACCGAGGGTTAAGGAATTAGGATCTCTTCTCTCTATCAGGTTCACGTGTTACTAATCAGTAGTACCTTATAGGTTTGATGGATACAAGCCTAGTTCAGTTCTACTACCCATTATGTGCTAAGATGGACCCAGAACCTTGATATGATGTTGTTGATTGTCTATTCTATTCTTTGCAAAATGCCTCAAAATCCTTTTGAGCATTTACAGCCGTTATGCTGTCCGATTTCTGCCAGGAATCTTAATGTTTTGTGTTTATCATGCTCCTGATGGCTTCCCGTCCTTAGAATCAAGTGGTTCGTTTGACTCGATGTCTAGATGTACCCGGCCATACTGCCATGTTGGTCAGGGTAATGACTGAGGCAGGGTACCGTTGGTATCCTGACTACACGGTCGAAGAGCAATTCTAAGACTTTAATCAAAGTCAATATTTTTGCACTGTCAGGATATTTCCATCTTATCCTGGATCTACCGAGCCCCTCCACTGCTCCTATGGACTCGGGGTTACTATTGAGATGGCTGTGCAGGATGCTGCCTACTCTATGATGACCATCATGCGAGTCAGGACTGGCCTATTTCGGGACTCTGACTTCCGGTATATGCCAGCATCACTCCCAGGAGCACAAGGGTATCTCCAGGCTATCTATGCTGACCCCACTCAGGAGGATTCACTAACCCGCACCACTGCATAGTTGTTTGAAGACAAGGACCGTGAGAATCGGGCCTTGAGACTAGAGCTTTTCAATACCCGTGCTGATCATTGGGCCACTTTGACTCGGTTTGCACCGGCTGCGCAAGCGGGATATATGGATATGCGAGATCTCTATCCTGTGAGGTCTGCTCTGCCAGACATGATGGATTGGCGTGATGTAGGAGGCATCACCCCACCTCGTGGTCCCCGCAGGCCATCGTTTGTTGGTCCAAGACCTCATCCTAGCCCCTACGGTCCACAAGCTCCACGGGACCGACTGTTTCCAAATGATCATGTTGAGCTTCCAGGCTATGGAGGTGACTTCTATGAAGACTACTATGGAGCTGTCTGAGTTAGTAGTAGTATCACTAGTATTGTATTAGCTGTATCGTCCACCGTCCTGCGTGACTCGTGGGATATGACTTAGCTTGTACCGCCTTCCGGAGGTGTAGAAAAATAATGTATAGGAGCTCGGAATACCTCCGATGAGATGAAATCCTCTTTTCACCGTAGTAGTACTTTGTTTGGTTCTGTACTAAACCTTGTATGGTGTGTATGACGATGGAATAAAAGAAGCAGTTTCTGTATCTACCATGTCATACGGATGATCATCTTACATTCCAAGTTATCCATTACATTCTACATTTCTATGTCAGAATCCTATCATCCTGGACTAAACCATTGTTTTGTTTTCCTAGGATGGTTAACACCTGCACCAACCCTGCTCCCCCAGAGCAGGCCGAAGGCAGTAGAGTTGGGGGAACAAACCTGCCTCACCCTCCCTCTCTGGCCAAAGTTATGCTGGAAGCCGAGAGAAACAAGCGGGAGACCAACCGTTTGTTGGAGCGCATCGAGCAAAACACAGCACACCATCAGAGGAATAACTTGGTGTCACTCAGTGATTTCATCAAGTTACATCCACCCACCTTCCACCACTCCGCCGAGCCTCTCGACGCTGATGACTGGCTTCGCAGTATTACTCACAAACTGCGTTCTACGCTAGTAGCTGAGGCTGATAAGGTCACCTTTGCTGCATATCATCTCGAAGGCCCCGCCAGCCTATGGTGGGAGAACTATGAAGCTATGTGCCCAGCGGGCCATGTCACTACTTGGGCTGAATTCAGCGAGGCTTTCCGTGAACATCACATTCCGGAGGGTCTCATGGACCGTAAACGCGAGGAGTTCTGCAGTTTCACTCAAGGTCGACTCTCTGTTGACGCTTACAGCAGGGAGTTCGGTAACCTTGCACGATATGCAACTGAGGAAGTTTCCACTGATGCCAAGAAGCAAGCATGGTTCCGCAAGGGACTTAGCCCTGAGCTTCGCCGTGACCTCCGTTTGCATGAGTGCACATCTTTCTAGAAGCTTGTTAACAAAGCCATCAGTGCTGAATCTGGTCAGACTGATTATGAAGCAACACGCAAGCATGGCTGTGACATGGGTTCCTCATCCGGTGCTGGTCCTCAGAAGCGCCACGTGTGGGTGCCTAACACTGCCCTGCCACCCAGGTTCACACCGAGCCCATCCTTTCAGGCGCCTCGCCCCGCTCAACAGTTTGCACCAGCCAAGCCCTATGGTGGTCCAACCAAAAATGCTCCTCCACGTACCAGCTCCGTGACATGCTTCAAGTGTGGGGAATCGGGTCACTACCTACGTGAATGCCCCCAGACCAACCCCAACCAGTCTGGAAAAGCTGTTGGCCGTGGCAAGCCAACAGGGAAAGTGTTCTACGCCAAGCCGGCCACCGCTGCACGTGGCCATGTCAACTGTATCTCTGCTGAAGAAGCTCAAGAGGATCCCAACGTCGTTCTTGGTACGCTCCTTGTTAACTGCCACCCGGCATCTGTTCTTTTCGATACTGGAGCATCTCATTCATTTATATCCGAGAGCTATGCTTGTCTGCATAACACCACATTCTGTGAGATGCCCACCTCTATGGTAATTCAAACCCCGGGATCCAAATGGCAAACCTCTAGCGTAAGCCATGGGAATGAAATTCAAGTCGACGGACTTGTTTTTCTTGCATCTTTGATAGCTCTCAAATCTTCAGATATTAATATCATCTTGGGTATGGACTGGATGTCAGCCCATCATGCCAAGATTGATTGTTTCTCTAGGACTGTTCAACTCACACATCCTTCGAGAAAGATAGTCAATGTCTTGACCCGAGTGGCCAAGCGGCAGCTATATTCTCTTAACGCCAGTTCGTTGCCAGACCTCGAAGTCATTCCGGTAGTCCGTGACTTTCCGGATGTCTTTCCAGAAGAATTGCCAGGTGTTCCACCTGACAGAGATGTCGAGTTCGTGATAGATCTCATTCCAAGAACTGTTCCAATTTCTAGAAGACCCTATAAGATGGCTCCTTTTGAACTAGCTGAACTTAAGAAACAACTCGATGAGTCTTTGAAAAAGGGTTTCATCCGACCTAGTTCATCTCCATGGGCTTGCCCCGTCCTCTTCATCAAGAAGAAGGATGGTATGGACCGGATGGTTGTAGATTATCGACCAGTCAACCTGGTCACAATCAAGAACAAGTATCCGCTCCCCAGGATCAACGATCTGTATGATCAGCTCGTTGGATCCTCAGTCTTCTCCAAAATGGATTTGAGGTTGGGCTACCATCAAATCAAAATCAGGAATGGGGACATTCCTAAAACGGCTTTTGTTACTCGTTATGGCCAATACGAGTACACCGTCATGTCCTTCGGTTTAACCAACTCTCCAGCCACCTTCTCTCACTTAATGAACTCAATCTTCATGGAGTATTTGGATAAATTCGTTGTGGTTTACCTCGATGATATACTCATCTACTCCAAGAACGAGGAAGAACATGCCGAACATCTAAGGCTAGTGTTGATGAAACTTCGAGAGCATCGCCTTTATGCCAAATTTTCTAAATGCGAATTTTGGTTGCCAGAAGTGACCTATCTAGGACATGTAATTTCTAGTAAGGGTATTGCTGTCAATCCCGAGCGAGTTCAAGCCGTCCTTAATTGGACTCCACCTGAATCGGTCAAGCAAGTACGGAGTTTCCTTGGCTTAGCAAGCTATTGTCGCCGCTTTGTCGAGAACTTCTCCAAGGTTGCTAAACCTCTAACTAAACTCCTCAAGAAAGATAAAAAGTTCGAGTGGACTCCACAATGTGAGCACAGCTTTCAGGAACTGAAAAGACGCCTGACATCTGCTCCCGTATTGGTACCACCAGATTTCTCTAAGGACTTTGTTATCTATTGCGACGCCTCGCGACAAGGACTAGGTTGCATTCTTATGCAAGATCGTCACGTAATTGCTTACGCTTCACGGCAATTGCACCCACATGAGGAGAATTATCCTACTCATGATCTAGAGCTTGCAGCTGTAGTCTATGCACTTAAAACCTGGCGACATTACCTCCTCGGTAATCGTTGCGAAATCTTCACCGATCACCAAAGTCTGAAGTACATATTCACCCAACCGGATTTAAATCTCAGGCAAAGACGTTGGGTCGAGTTGATCACAGATTTCGACTTAGGGATAACTTACACCCCAGGAAAGGCCAATGTCATGGCTGATGCGCTAAGTCGTAAATCTTATTGCAACAATCTAATGTTGCAACAAAGTCAACCACTTATCCACGAGGAATTCCGGAAACTTAACCTTCACATTGTTCCTCAAGGATTTCTTTCCACCTTGGTGGCGAAACCTACCCTTACGGATCAGATCATCAAAGCTCAGAAGGTAGATCCGGGGATTTCCCGCATCAAAAGAAACATCAAGAAAGGAGTTGCTAATTGTTTCTCCATCAATGATCAAGGAGTCATATACTTCGGGAAACGTCTAGTGGTTCCCAAAGTGCGAAACCTAAGGCGATTGATCCTTAAGGAGGCTCATGAATCTCCTCTCACCATTCATCTCGGTAGTACCAAGATGTATTAGGACCTACGCCAGAGGTTCTGGTGGACTAGGATGAAGAGAGACATTGCTCAGTTCGTTGCTAGTTGCGACGTCTGTCATCGTGTAAAAGCAGAGCATCAACGGCCTGCTGGCACCCTACAACCCCTAGCTATTCCTGAATGGAAACGGGATAAAATTGGTATGGATTTCATCACCAGTTTTCCCAGGACCAGGAGAGGGAATAACGCTATCTTCGTTGTTGTCGATCGTCTTTCCAAAGTAGCCCATTTCTTGCCTGTTCGTGAGAGTATAACCGCTAGTCAACTAGCAGACTTGTAAATCTCCCGAATAGTATCCCTCCATGGTGTTCCACTGGAAATTAACTCGGATCGAGGAAGTCTTTTCACCTCTCGATTTTGGGAAAGTTTCCAAAATGCTATGGGAACCCGCCTTTCCTTTAGCACTGCTTTTCACCCTCAATCAAGTGGTCAAGTAGAACGTGTTAACCAGATTCTAGAATACATGCTTCGAGCTTCTGTTATCTCATTCGGAATGGATTGGGAGAAATGCCTTCCATTTGCCGAATTTACTTATAACAACAGCTATTAATCTAGCTTGGGTAAAGCCCCTTTTGAAGTTCTCTATGGACGAAGGTGTCGAACGCCTCTTAACTGGTCAGAAACCGGGGAAAGACAATTCTTTGGCCCGGACATGATCCAGGAAGCAGAAGAGCAAGTTCGCATCGTTCGTGAAAAGTTGAAAACAGCCCAATCTCGTCAAAAGAGTCAATATGACCGAAAACATAAGGCTATGACTTTTGAGGTTGACGAGAAGGCTTACCTTCGGGTTACTCCTCTGAAGGGAACCCATCGTTTTGGTATCAAAGGAAAATTGGCTCCTCGTTACATTGGACCCTTTCGCATTCTCGCTAAACGAGGAGAAGTTGCCTACCAATTGGAACTACCTCCGCATCTCTCCAGAGTCCATGATGTCTTCCACGTTTCTCAACTCAGGCGTTGCTTCTCGGATCCTATACGTGGAGTGGACCACGAAACGCTTGATCTTCAAGATAATCTCACGTATCGAGAGTACCCTGTTCGTATCCTCGATCAAGCCGAGCGTACCACTCGACGTAATAATATCAAGTTTCTCAAGATTCAATGGTCGCACCATTCTGAGAAGGAAGCAACTTGGGAAAGGGAGGATCGTCTTCGACTTGAGTACCCCGCCTTCTTTCCGGAGGAACCTAAATCTCGGGACGAGATTCTTTTGAGTGAGGGTGAGTTGTCACACCCTAGCTAGCTCATGCATTAGAGTGTTGCATCATGTCTATTTTTCTCAACAGAAACTTGAAATGGGGATGACAGAACCCCCAGCCCCTCTGAAACCAACTAGGGTTTACTAAAAATATTTCCAATGAACCTGAAATGCCCTTCTAAAATGTCCATCATTTTTGTCTTGGTTCAGAACCTCTGCCAAAAGTGGTGCTCAAATTTTCTAGGTCATCCTAAGGTTTTTGAATTAAATCATAAGTATTTGAATTTGGGCATTTAAAGTTTATAAAATATTTCAAATGCTCAAATAATCCCAAACTAAAATGTTCCATGCTGGAATTATTCCAAGTAAGGAACAGGTGCAGTTTGGTGATTTTGGGAGTTGCCTAGGTATTTTTAGAAATGCAACAAACCTACAGAATAAATAAAACTGAAAAAAAGGGGAAAGTCTTACCTGGCGCCACCTAGCAGGCCCACCTGCCGGCCCAGCCCAGCCACCGCTCCAGCGAGCTGCTTGGCTTGGCCAGGCAGGCAGGCAGCTGCTCGACGGCGAGCACAGCATGCGTGCCACGCAGCTGCCCGCCGCCTCGCCGCTCCCATCGTCCAGCTGTTGACGGGTAACGAACCCTCTCCCTCTCCCCGACCCCGCATACACCCGCTCCTCCCCCCTAGCTCCTCTCCCTCGCTCTCCCGCACCATGGCCGACGCCATCGCCGCCGCACCCTCGCCGTAGTCGTGCTCCCCGTCAACCCCACGCTGCGCCACCTTGTCCAGGAACTCCGATGCCCTCCGCTCCTTCGAGCAAGCCGAGCCCCGAGCGCTCGCTTGCCCTGAAGCCACTGCCCCGACCTCGTTCGACCTCGCCACCGCCGAAGATCCCTTTCGCCGTCGCTGCCGCACCAGCTCGTCCCCGACCGCGTCGTCTGCTTCCTTAAGATCGCTGTGAGCCTGGCTACCTCCTCCCCCTTCCCTTTCTCGCTCTCGTGCACCACAGCGAGCACACGTAGCTCACCCGCACGCGCCGCCACGGAGCTCGTCGCCGACGTGTCTCCGGCTAACCACCGGCCACCCCACCATGTCTAACGCACTCACCGCGTCCCCAGGGGCCCAACGCACCTCACCACGTGCCTCGCCGTGCCCCGCAGCCTCGGATTCGTCTTCACCCGACTCCGGCGACCGCCAAAGTCGTCGCCGGCGACGTTTCCGGCCACCCCGAGCTCAACCACCGCCACCAAGAGCTGTGGCTTGCTCCCAGCTACACGTAGATGCCCTCCGCTGCTCATTTGGTCGCCGGAATGCACAAAACCACTCTCGCCGCCGTGTTCGGCCTCGCCGGAGGCTAGACGCCGGTGTGTTTGACCTTGACTTTGACTAGGGTGGGTCCAGGTTGACTCCCCTGAGTCTATGACAAGTGGGGCCCCCTGCTAATTAACCCAGTTTAGATTTAACTAAATTTAGTTAGTTAATTAACTACTGACATGCGGGACCCACTGGTCAGTTTGACCTGGACTGGCCTGTTGACCTGCTGAGGTTAGCATGACATCATGCTGACGCAGTAATCCTTTTCTGGGATTAAAATAAATCTAGAATGATTTATAAATTTCAGAAAATGATCTAAACTTCAAAAATTCATAGTAAATCAACCGTAGCTCCAAATGCAAAGTTTTATATATGAAAAATTATCAGAAAAATCCAATCTATCCATCTGTACTGGTTTCATGCATGTTTAAGCAAGCTAACCTTAAGTTTAGTGCAGAACAAGTTAAAGCACTTAAAGGGGCCACATATGAGTTTGAAACTTGAATGGTTCAAACCCATCTGGTCTTAGTTGCATTAGCCCAACACACCCATTTTGCCATGTCTCATGCATGCATCATATTGTTGCATATTGTTTGGTCATGTTGTGTATCGGTGCTCTTTGCGGCAGGTTCTGCCTCCGAGGAGTACCACGATTACCCTAGCGGAGATCAATATCAGTGCATCGACCCATCAGGCAAGCAACCAACCATTTGATCATATCGATACAACCCCATGTTCTCGCTCCTGCTCTCTTTTACTGCATTAAGACAACGCGTTTCAAACTGCTGTGTGCTACGGTAGTTGAACCCATTTCCTCTGCATGACCTGTCATTGCCACAGTAACTAGATGAAACCCACTAGCATGTGTAGGAGTTGGTTGAGCCTTATGTATGTGTTGTTCCTACCTTGCTATGCCTGCTATGCTTAGAGTTGTGTCAGGTCTGGTTCATCTGGGTGATGGGCTAGAGTGAAATGATCATGCCGATAATGAGGGTGATGTGTTGAACACGATTTGGTAAAGGCATCGATGAGAGGCCATGTAGGAGTACATGGTGGGTTGTTTCATTGAAGCCATCCTTAAGCACTGAGATCTGTATGTGTGATTTAAGAATCAGCTACTACCACGCATTGGGCCCGAAACCAATGGACCCTCTCGGCTTCTTAATCACCCTTGTTCTCTGTCCAGGAGTTGCAACTAGTTTCTGGTGTTTGTAGGTTTTGTGTTGGAGGCCGTGGGCAGCGCTGACCCGAGGGGTGGGCTGTGATGCGGTAGATACACCATGGCACGGTGTACCGGACGCCCGTTTGGTGTCTCGGGAACCCTGTTCACATCGTTTGGGGCTGTGAGCGAAACCCCGGCTGGATCTCCTCGCGGATGCAACCCGAATAGGCGATAAACCTGGACTAGAGACTTGAGTGTTTAGGTAGGTCATGGCCGACACCCACGTTGGGCTTCCGCTTGAAGGTTGCCGAGTACATGTCGTGTAAACGGTGGTAAGTGGTGAGAGCGTGTGTGAAGAAGTACACCCCTGCAGGGTTAACATTATCTATTCGAATAGCCGCGTCCGCGGTAAAGGACTACTTGGTTGCCTATACAGTTCATAGACAAGTAAATGGATACTTCTAAAAATCTCAAGATAAGCGTGAGTGCCGAGGATGGCTCTTCCGTAGGATGACGGAGGTGGATCCTCGGTGGTGTATTGAAGTGGTGAGTAGTGGACTCGTGTGCGCAAAACCATTTCAAGTTGGTGTCTCGTAGGATAGCTTAGCCAAGAGTCAAAGCTGGCTTGCTGCAATAACCCCACCAACCCTTCTTGATAATGTGCATGTATGTAAGATCTGATGTAAGTCTTGCTGAGTACCTTTGTACTCATGTTGCTTTAATTTACATTTTTCAGAAGACGCTGCAACCCCTTCTGATGGGTTCTTCGTAGACGTTGACATCGATGAGTAGACTGAGGCCCAGGTGGTGATCCTGAGCTTGTGAAGGACCATGTAGTATAGCCAGGCTTCCCAAGCCTCTTTTATTTTACTAGTTGTCTGTACTCAGACAAGTTACTTCCGCTGTTGGCTTGTATGACTGTATGACTTGAATGCTGGGTCGTGTGACCCATACTTGTGTGTATGATATGTATGGCTCTCTGAGCCTTTAAATAAAGTACTTGTGTCGTAGAGTCATGTTGTGATGCCTTGTTGTATTGCACATATCGAGCATATTGCGTGTATGATTGAAATGCTTGGTATGTGTGGGATCTGATTATCTAGTTGTTTATTCTTAGTAGACTCTCTTACCGGGAAATGTCTCCTAGTGTTTCCACTGAGCCTTGGTAGCTTGCTACTGCTCTGGAACACTTAGGCTGGCCGGCATGTGTCCTTCTTCGTTCCTGTGTCTGTCCCTTTGGGGAAATGTCACGCGATGGATACCGGAGTCCTGTTAGCCCGCTATAGCCCGGTTTACCGGAGTCCTGCTAGCCCAGTGCTACAGCCCGGATTCACTTGCTGATGACCGACACGTTCGATGCTGGGTCATGGATGCCTGTCCCTGTAAGTCTGTGCCACTTTGGGTTTACGACTAGCCATGTCAGCCTGGGCTCCTTACCATATGGATGCTCGCGACACCATCATATACGTGTGCCAAAAGGCGCAAACGGTCCCGGGCAAAGGTAAGGCGACACCCGTGGGAATACCGTGCGTGAGGCCGCAAAGTGATATGAGGTGTTACATGCTAGATCGATGTGGCATCGAGTCGGGGTCCTGACAGCTTCCGTCGTCATCACCGTCACGGCCCTCCTCGCTGGTAGAGCTCTCCGTGCAGCACCCTAAGCGAATTCCCGAGCGCCCGAAGACCTTGACGGAGAGCAGGCCGCTCTCCATTAATTTAAACTAGAGAACGCGCCCCTCCATCAAAGTATGGGCGAGGGCGAAGGTATTCCAACCACCACGAAGATACATCACATGAGGAGTAGGGAAATCAACGTCGACCCACATACCGCCATTCCCGCAGCCCCTCATGTGCAACCTCAGAGCATGCGGCGGGTCGAGCTCCATTTCCCAGGCGAATGGGGTAGGGAGCCAAAGATAGCTGCACAGAGGTTTATACAACCTGACGAAGAACTCTCGAGGCTGATCTCCAGCATGGCCTTCCATCGAGGGGGAGCCGCCGGCGGAGGTGAGATCTGCCCTGTCCTCCCCTTCCTCGAGTGCTATGGCGACCTTGACCCCGTCCCCTCCCTCCTCCTCTCGCAGCGGGCTCCACCGCTGCAAGCTCCAGAGGAGGAAGAATGCGCTGATGAGCGGAGGCCCTCGTTGCCGCCACTGGAACACCGGCACACCATCGTCCTCTCACCATGGTGAGTAAGAGAAGGTTGCGAAGGAAGAAGAAGAAGGTGTGTGTGAAAAGGAACCATCTCTATTCCCTTTTATAGGAGGGCAGGGCCGGGGGCTGGCCCCTCTCCCCAAGGCGGCCGACATGCTCATCCAATATGGCCCTCAAGGACGGAGTGGGTCAGTTACGACCCGCTACTCCAACCAGTGGCTCCTCATTTCCCGCCATGGCACTCACACCCATTCCCTCCACATCCACCACCTACCCTACCTGAGGCATGGAGGACACCTGGCGGATGGGCCGGAAGCACAGAGGCAAGTGGGATGGCCATTTACTCCCCGTGATCATGGGGCACAAGCGCCATGCAGGACACGATCCAGACCTTTTCTTGTAACGTCGCGCACAACATGTAGGGAAACCGGAAACTGGCCTGGAATCAGGACTAATGAAGAAGCAGAGAGGATCGCAAGGGATCAACTTCTTCAACGTGCTGCCTGTGCACTTATTAGGCCCTACCCCGACGATGCTCGCAGCGCGCTCAGGGTAGGCCGGGGCTTCTGTCGATGCAACAGACCCAGGGCCTGTTGACCTGACTATGCACAGGCACAAGATCAAGATTGAAGCACCAGAACCATAGACGAAGAGACTCAAAGAACCAACTAACAGAATCAAGAGGAACCGAGGCTAATGTAGAGGAGCCAAATATTACCAAGGAAGAGGCCTCCCTAGTCAGGTAGGTGAGCCCGACAAGGGGCGAGGCTGCCCCCAGAAAAAGAGGACCAAGGCATCCCGGCAAGGCCTGTCGGGACTCGTGGAGACTAGATCACGCCACCGACTGCTTCACTATGACCCACGTCATGGATCGGTGCGGTGTCAATACACAGGATGATTAAGTGGCAGCCATTCGCCACATGGCGGCCACTTCCTACCAAGTGAAACCACAAATGACACCCGTCCAGAGACGTGTCAAGCGAGCAGGCGTGGAGCTGGCGAATTAGCCTGGCAAGCCTTGTCGGGCGACCAACGACGTGACATTAAGAGGCGCATTAAATGCACACTATCAGCTTATAGAGTTAAGTATGATAGCACTGTTCGCTATCATATCAGTGTCTAATGACCAATTTGCCATTCTGGTAACCCCTTGGACTATAAAAGGAGGCCCATGGCAACAATTAGAGAGGTTGGAAGTTTAGATCACTCACACCCCCCATACGTGCGTAGTCGCCGCTGCCCCGAAGCAACCCTGCCGGGCAAGTGTACTATGCACCACAACATCCTTTTCCCAATCAATCGACCAAAGCAGGAAAAGGGTTTTATGCCTCGCGGCGGCCCGAACCTGGGTAAAACTGCGTGTGTGATCCCTGTCATGCTACCTTGTGTTGGTCTGCTCTTTGTGCAATGCGACTCTAAAAGTGCAACTATCCCTAGGTGGTTTTGGTAATTCCTAACAACATATAGCTCATTGGGCTAACACTATTTCAAGATAAATACAGGAAAATCTCAATGAATGGCATGGCATGGATGAGAAAAGTGGACCCCTCAAAATGCTAAGGATAAAAGGATTGGCTCCAGCTCAAAGCTCAAGACTCTACATTTTATATTTTAGTGATCCAAGATCATATTGAGTCTATAGGAAAAGCCAATACTATCAAGGAGGGATGAGGTGTTGCTTAATGAGGTTCTTGCTTCAAAGTGCTTAGTGATATGCTCCAAAACCCTCAACTACTTTCTCACATCCACATATGACCTAAACCAAAAGTCAAACTCGGCCTCACCGATTCTTTCTATCCGGCGCCACCGAGTTCAGATGTCATAGCCACTGCCACAAACCCTAGGCAAATCGGTCTCACCGATAGGGATCTCGGTCTCACCGAGATGGGATTGTAATCTCTCCGTTTCCCTTCGTAACATTTCGGTACCACCGAGATGAGCAATTGGTACCACCGAGATTGCAATGTAAACTCTCTGTTTCCCTTTCGTAACATTTCAGTCCCACCGAAATGAGCGAACCGGTCCCACCGAGTTTACTTGACCAACTCCCTAGTTAGCTTATTACCAAAATCGGTCCCACCGAGTTTGTGTAATCAGTCTCACCGAGATTACGTTATGCCCTAGCCCTAACCATATCGGTCCTACCGAGTTGCATGTCGGTCCCACCGAAAACCCTAACGGTCACTAGATTTGCTGAATCGGTCCGACCGAGTTTCTCAATTCGGTCCCACCGAGATTGGCAAGTTGTGTGTAACGGTTAGATTTTGTGTGGAGGCTATATATACCCCTCCACCTCCTCTTCATTCGTGGAGAGAGCCATCAGAATGAACCTACACTTCCAACTTACATTTTCTGAGAGAGAACCACCTACTCATGTGTTGAGACCAAGATATTACATTCCTACCATATGAATCTTGATCTCTAGCCTTCCCCAAGTTGCTTTCCACTCAAATCTTCTTTCCACCAAATCCAAATCTTGTGAGAGAGAGTTGAGTGTTGGGGAGACTATCATTTGAAGCACAAGAGCAAGGAGTTCATCATCAACACACCATTTGTTACTTCTTGGAGAGTGGTCTCTCCTATTTTGGCTAGGTGTCACTTGGGAGCCTCCGACAAGATTGTGGAGTTGAAACAAGGACTTTGTAAGGGCAAGGAGATCGCCTACTTCGTGAAGATCAACCGCTAGTGAGGCAAGTCCTTTGTGGGCGACGGCCATGGTGGGATAGACAAGGTTGCTTCTTCGTGGACCCTTCTTGGGTGGAGCCCTCGATGGACTAGCATAGACGTTACCCTTCGTGGGTTGAAGTCTCCATCAACGTGGATGTACGATAGCACCACCTATCGGAACCACGACAAAAACATCCATGTCTCCAATTGCGTTTGAATTCTCCAAACCCTTCCCTTTACATTGTTGCAAGTTGCATGCTTTACTTTCTACTGCTCATACACTCTTTGCATGCTTGCTTGAATTGTGTTACGATTGCTTGACTTGTGCTAAGTTAGCTAAAATCTGCCAAGAACTAAAGTTGGGAAAATGATAGATTTTTATTTGGTCAAGTAGTCTAATCACCCCCCTCTAGACATACTTCCGATCCTACAAGTGGTATCAAAGCTTTGGTGTCCATTTGCTTTGATTTCCATATCTTCTGGTGGTCATAGCCTTGGTTTCACAACCTAGGAGAGTATGGCGTCTAGCGAGGGAAACTACCACCATAGAGGTCCTTACTTTGATGGTATGAATTTTGCTAGTTGGAAGCATAAGATGAAGAGTTGAATATATTGTGTGTATTGGCTTGCAAGGTGAATTCTTTGATGGGAGAGAACCGAACCATGAAGCTAGCGCGGAAGAGTTGAAGATGCTACAATACAACGCTCAAACTTGTGATATCCTCTTCAATGGATTGTGCCCCGAAGAATTCAACAAAATCAGCCATCTTGAGAATGCAAAGGAAATTTGGGAGACTTTGATTGATATGCACGAAGGTACTGACTCCGTCAAGGAATCCAAGTTGGATGTGCTTCAAAGTCAACTTGACAAGTTCAAAATGAAGGATGGTGAAGGCGTCGCTGAAATGTACTCTAGGCTTGCTCTCATTACAAATGAGATTGCCGGCTTAGGAAGTAAGAGATGACCGACAAATTCATCATCAAGAAGATCCTAAGAGCATTGGATGGAAAATATGATACCGTGTGCACATTGATCCAAATGATTCCCAATTACAAGAATCTCAAGCCAACAGAAGTCATTGGAAGAATTGTTGCTCATGAGATGTCACTCAAGGATAAGGAGGAGCTCCACAACAAGTCGAGTGGTGCTTACAAAGCCTCATGTGAAGCCCCCACATCATCAAGTGAGAAAAAAACCTTCAATGAAGAATTGAGCCTAATGGTGAAGAACTTCAACAAGTTCTACAAGAGTAGAAGCAAGGAAAGAAGTTCCAAGTCAAGGTCCTACAATGACAAAAGATCCTCGAGTCGAGAGCATAATTGCTACAATTGTGGAAGACCCGGACACTACTTCAATGAGTGTACAGCTCCCTACAAAATAAGAGAAGAATCACCTAAGAGGAGAAGTAGAAGAGAAGAATCACCACCAAGAGAGAGAAGGAGTAGAGATGATCGTTATGAACGAAGAACATCCCGGAGAAGCAAGGATTCAGAAAAGAAGGACAAGTCATCAAGGAGCTACACAAAATGAAGAGATCAAGCTCATGTTGGTGAATGGGTATCTGGTTCCGACTCCGACAATCACTCCGAGGGAAGCTATCACTCCGACTCCGAACATACTCAAGATGAAGGTGTTGCCGGTCTAGCACTTGTGTCAACCAACTCCTACGACATATTTGATTCACCAAATGAGGGACTTCGAAGATTCTTCATGGCTAAAGGCCCAAAGATAACACACCCCGAGTATGTTGATTTTAATAGTGATGAAGATGACTTGCTAGGTGATGATGATTTACTTATTGACAACTCTAGTGATGAATACTATGATGAAACGTCAATTAATCATGCTAATCAAGATAAAACAAATGACGATGATAAGGAGAAGATTGAGCTCCTAACTAAAGAACTAAAAGTCTTAAGTTAGCTCATGAAACTACCTTAGGGGATCATCGAGAACTTTTAAGGACTCATGAGAAGTTACGCTTTGAAAAGCTCAACCTTGAGCAAGAGCATGAGTTCTTAAAGGCAACCAATGATGATCTTCGCAAGAAAATTTCTTCTTACATTGCCAAGCATTTACTCTTATCTACTTACATGCCTCATGTGAAGTCTAGTAACAAGAACAAGAAGGATTCTTCCTCTAGTAGTAACAATAATCATGTTAAATATGATGTTGTTGCTTCTAGTAGTTCTCTTGATTCCACTAATGATTCTCTTAGCCAAGTTACACTTGAGCAAGAAAATAGCTTATTGAAGGGAATTATAGAGAAAGGTGTTTACAAGGCCTTGCCGGGAGTAAGCAATTCGAGGAAATTGTACGCAAGCAAGGAAGGCACGGAAGAACCAAGGTGTTTGTTTTGAACGAAAGTTCAATGCCAATGTAGTTGAGTGGGAAGAAGATCAATACCCCAAGACAAAGTTTGTTCCTCAACAAGAGAAGTATGATCCTACTTCCTTCAAAGGGACACAAGCTCAAGATGAGCTTCCACCACAAGACCACAATCAAAAAGGCAAGGATGAGCTTCAAGAGGAGATTGATGCATTTGAAGAAGCTCCCAAGGCCTTGGTCAAGTGGATTCCCAAGACTACGTCAAGTTCTACTTCATCAAGTACGACTACAACCCCAAGGATTCCCATCAAAATGGTGTGGATCCCGAAGAAGAAGAACTAGAGAGTTGTTGATGGTGAATCCGCCAACATACTTCACTCATATCATTTTGGCAAGAACAAGTGCAATCAACTTCCACATCTTGCACTAGTTCATGGAGTCACAAACCCTCTTGTTTGTAAGACAAGGGACAAGGTAACCTAATGCTTTCATAGACATCATTTTGTGTGTGCATCACTCTTTGTCTATGGATATCCTTGTTTGTTCCTTGTGGGACTAACCCATGTAGGTATTGAAAGTGCAACTCACTCCAAAGGATTGCTCCAAATGATCTACATCAACATTGAGCATCCACATCTTCAACACCTACATGAAGTCATCATTGACAAAACCCAAGGTTAGTTCATCCCTCTAAGGGGGGATCTCACATCTAGGGGGAGCTTTACTCTAGGAATTGAGTTAAAGCAACTCTAAAGGTGTGAACACGTCAATGCATTATGTAAAAATGGCAACCCCACTTGAGCTTAAATGATGAGTATGACCTATGATCAAATGTTCTCATTTGACTCCTAAGTCAATATACTCATATATAGATGACCTAGTCATCGCCAATTGCTTGATAGATGCTAGAATGGTTGTGCATGCTTTGCCACATATTTCATTTGTCATTTTATTGTGTGAGCATGTTGGTTGCATATTTTACTCATTCGAGGACATCCACTTGTTGGTTTGCTAGTTTGGTTTCTTTTCTTTTTGCCAAGTGGATGGACAAGAATGCCTAAGAACCTTCTCTAGCTATCTATGCTATTCTTGTCTCAAACTCTATTCATGCTACATCACAAAGTTTGATTCAAGTCAGATTCAAACCACCCTGTGTGAGGAGCACTCGGAGTCCCCGATTCTTCATAGACTTAAACTTCCAAAACTTCTTTGTGCGTTTCGGTCTGATCGATTCTTCCATTTCGGTCATACCAAGATCACTAAGTCGATCTAGGTTTTCAATCTCGGTGCAACCGATTTGAACATTTCGGTCACACCGAGTTGTAGTAACTGCTTGCAGTAATGCATCTTGGTGCCACCGAGTTTATCCACTCGGTCACACCAACAGGGTCGGGCTATATATATCCACGGGCAATTTTTTTGGAAATTTCTCCGAACTCTTTCGCCCGCGCTCAGCCCGCTCCGCCACCTGGGTCTCCGGATCGTCCTCCTCGTTGCCAGCTGCCTCCCGTTGCTGGTCTCCACCGCCGTCAACTGGAATCATCTCTGCCGTTGCCACCGTAGCAAGTCCATTGCCGAACTAGGGTATGGACTTGATCCTTGTGCTAATCTCACTCTGATTCTTAGCACATTGTTTTCGCCATGTATCTTGCCATGTTTGAGATCATATTATCCAATAAAAACGCTCCGTAGATTAGGTTTGGATTGAAAATTTAGGGTTAGGTTTCCATCGAAACCATCTCGGACCGACCGAGTTGTATAAATCGGTTCCACCGATTTGGCCAAGGCCATTGCACATGTGATTCTCGGTCCAACCGGGAATTGCAAATCGGTGTGACCGAGTTCAGGACTTTGTGAAACCCTAGCAGTCTCGGTGCCACCGAACTGTGACTCGGTCTGACCGAGTTCACTAGTTTAGGTTCCTAAAGCTGCTTCGGTATCATCGAGTTTACAAATCGGTAGATCCGAAATGCTTTCTGTGGAAAACTAAAACTAAGTTTTAACTCATTCTCTTACAAAAACCTCAGTATTTTGTGATGCTCATTCCCTCTATCTCATCTATATCTATTCACAGGGTCTTCTGTCAGTGTTTGCACGATGTCTGATCAGAGTGACAGCCAGAACAGAGAAGAGGAGCAGGTTCACTTGAGTGAAGGCACTAGTCCCTCCAGTTCCTCATATGAGGGCAGCAGGAGCACTCCCAGCAACTTGCCCAAAGCTGCCACCAGGGCCAGAAGGAAGAGAACCTCAGATTCTGAGGATGAAGATTATGTGGCAGAAGAGGATGAAACCACATCCAGAAAGGTGCTCAAGAAGGAATATGGCACAGCTGCTGCCACTAAGCCTGGTTTGAACAGAAAAGTCCCAGCCAAGAGGACTCCTATGCTGAAGGTCAGAGGATCAACTCAAGAAACTGTGAGATCAGAACCCAAAGAGCCAGAAGTGACTGAGAAGAAGAGGAAGGAAAGGGTCAAGAAGACCATGGCCAGGGTTGTTGGAAAGCCTTCCATGATGGAAGATGAAGAAGAAGAGGTTGCTGTACCAGCACCTAAAGCTCAAAAGCTTATGGGTGATGCCATCAGGTCAGGGGCTGCTTCATCAAACCCCAAAGATACTCCCAAGGCTACTTCCAAGCCCAAAATTGCACCCAAGAGAAATACTAGGAGCATACCAGCTGCTGAGAAGAACAAGGCCCCAGTGCCTGAAGCTGTTGTTGAAGAAGAAGATGATGAGGAACATGTCTTGAGAAAGTTGAAGCCCAAAATTCCAGATCACAATGATGCTCATCCTGTAGCTGAGGATATGAAGCTGAGAAAGGATGCAAGACTTAGACATTGGAGGTTGACTGATCCATATGCAGTCAGGAGGAGAACTGCTGTGGACTACAGGTTCCATACAAAGGAACATCAGGATTTCTATGAGACGGTGCTGCTTGACAAGAAGCCAATTGTATGTGACATGAGATGGGTGGACTGGAAATATATCACAGGAGAATGAAGAGCACTATCCTGGTGTGTATGACAGTTTCAATGCTTGTGGAGTGGATGACTTTGTTGGGCAGAAGCTCACAAAGTGGAATGATGAGCTCATAATGCAGTTCTACTCCACAGCACACTTCTATCCAGATGGAAGGATAGTATGGATGTCTGAAGGTACTAGGTACCAATCAACTATTGAAGAATGGGCTAATCTGACCAATGCACCTAAGGAGAAAGAGGATGACTTGGATGTCTATGCCAAGAAGAAGAAGGATCACATCTCTATGGCACATGTGTATAAGGAGATCCCAGATGCTGCTGTTGAAACACACAAGTTTGGATCAGTACATTACCTTCTGTCAGGATTGCCAACTATCAACTAGATCCTCAGGCACACTCTTTTGCCTAAGTCAGGTGATCACAAGATGATCAGAGGCCATGCTATCAATCTGCTTCACATATTTCATGTGCCTCAAAAGTTCAAGGTCATGAGCCTTATAGTGGAAACTATCAAGAGGACAACTGCTGACCAGAAGAGAAGTTCTGGGTATGCCCCACAGATCTAGGAGATAATTAACTCCAATATGGGCACTGGCGCATACCTGTTGGACAAGGAACACATGCCTATCTATCCAGATTTTGAGGACAACACAGTGGTTGTGGATGAAGATGAACCATCTTCTATGCAAGCACAAGCAAAGAAGGAGAAGGCAAGGACTGAAAAGGCTGCCAAGATGCCAACCATTGATGAGGCATCTGAGTATTTCCTAAAGAGCAAGCAAGATCAGCTTGGCTACTTGATTGCCTCCACTCTAAGGATTGAGAAGGGATTGGCCACCCTGACTCAAAACCAGGAGAGCCTGGAGAGGATCATGGAGCAGAAGTTCTATCACTTGGATGTGAAGGTCACTGAGATCCAGTCAGTTGTTGAGCAACTTCAAGATGACATGCAGGAGAGGAAGGGCAAGAGAACCACTAATGCGTTTGCTAGAGTGCCCAGAGCTCAGAGATCAACTGGAGTGCATGTTCCAAACACAAGAGCAACTTCATCTGCACCAGCGACAGCTTCAGTGCCACCAGCTCCAACACCTACTCAACCAGCTCCAACTTCATCAACTGATGCTTTCGTCCTTGGCGTTACCTCTACACCACCAGTTCAAAACCAAGCCTGAGAATCGATTTAGCACTACGCATTTTTATGAACTTTTGGTAACTTGTTGCCAAAGGGGGAGAAAATGTATAGATCATAGGCTTCGAGAGAGAGTGTTTGCTTTTGTTCTCTCTTGTTTTGGTGGTTGAACTTTTTTTGCTTGTTTGATATACTTTATGCCTATGTGATACTTGGATGATCATGTGTTTGATCATTTGCTACATTAATTCTTGTTGGATGACATTATCCTTTTATCTCTATATGATCATTCACTTTGCTTGGTGATGAGTGCATGTATTTTAATTATTATCATTTTGAGCGCTCCACCAAGATGTATGTGACATGGGAGAGTAACTCATGATCCTAACTCATTATGCATTTGCAGTCCAAAGCAAATCTTAAACTATGCACAAATTTAGGGGGAGCTCTCACATTTCACATACTTCTCAAAGCGACAATTTTTTTTCAATCTTATTATCATTTGTCGAAGCTTTGATCTATATGTTGTCATCAATTACCAAAAAGGGGGAGATTGGAAGTGCAACTATCCCTAGGTGGTTTTAGTAATTCCTAACAACATATAGCTCATTGGGCTAACACTATTTCAAGATAAATATTTCAAGAAAAGCTCAATGAATGGCATGGCATGGATGAGAAAAGTGGACCCCTCAAAGGATAAAGGATTGGCTCAAGCTCAAAGCTCAAGACTCTACATTTTATATTTTAGTGATCCAAGATCACATTGAGTCTATAGGAAAAGCCAATACTATCAAGGAGGGATGAGGTGTTGCTTAATGAGGTTCTTGCTTCAAAGTGCTTAGTGATATGCTCCAAAACCTTCAACTACTTTCTCACATCCACAGATGACCTAAACCAAAAGTCAAACTCGGCCCCAACGATTCTTTCTATCTGGCGCCACCGAGTTCAGATGTCATAGCCACTGCCACAAACCCTAGGCAAATCGGTCTCACCGATAGGGATCTCGATCTCACCGAGATGTGATTGTAATCTCTCTATTTCCCTTCGTAACGTTTCGGTACCACCGAGATGAGCGACCGGTCCCACCGAGATTGCAATGTAAACTCTCTGTTTCCCTTTCGTAACATTTCGGTCCCATCGAAATGAGCGAACCGGTCCCACCGAGTTTACCTGACCAACTCTCTGGTTAGCTTATTACCAAAATTGGTCCCACCGACTTTGTGTAATCGGTCTCACTGAGATTACGTTATGCCCTAACCCTAACCATATTGGTCCTACTAAGTTGCATGTTGGTCCCACCGAAAACCCTAACGGTCACTAGATTTGCTGAATCGGTCCGACCGAGTTTCTCAATTTGGTCCAACCGAGATTGGCAAGTTGTGTGTAATGGTTAAATTTTGTGTGGAGGCTATATATACCCCTCCACCTCCTCTTCATTCATGGAGAGAGCTATCAGAACGAACCTACACTTCCAACCTACATTTTCTAAGAGAGAACCACCTACTCATGTGTTGAGACCAAGATATTCCATTCCTACCATATGAATCTTGATCTCTAGCCTTCCCCAAGTTGCTTTCCACTCAAATCTTCTTTCCACAAAATCCAAATCATGTGAGAGAGAGTTGAGTGTTGGGGAGACTATCATTTGAAGTACAAGAGCAAGGAGTTCATCATCAACACACCATTTGTTACTTCTTGGAGAGTGGTGTCTCCTAGATTGGCTAGGTGTCACTTGGGAGCCTCCGACAAGATTGTGGAGTTGAACCATGGAGTTTGCAAGGGCAAGGAGATCGCCTAATTCATGAAGATCTACCGCTAGTGAGGCAAATCCTTCGTGGGCGACGGCCATGGTGGGATAGACAAGGTTGCTTCTTCATGGACCCTTCTTGGGTGGAGCCCTCCGTGGACTCGCGCAGCCGTTACCCTTCATGGATTGAAGTCTCCATCAACGTGGATGTACGATGGCACCACCTATCGGAACCACGACAAAAACATCCGTGTCTCCAATTGCGTTTGAATTCTCCAAACCCTTCCCTTTACATTCTTGCAAGTTGCATGCTTTACTTTCCGCTGCTCATATACTCTTTGCATGCTTGCTTGAATTGTGTTACGATTGCTTGACTTGTGCTAAGTTAGCTAAAATCTGCCAAGAACTAAAATTGGGAAGAGGATAGATTTTTATTTGGTCAAGTAGTCTAATCACCCCCCTCTAGACATACTTCCGATCCTACAGACTCCCCCTTGCCGAACCAGCAAGGGGCCGTCCTGGTCCCATAGGTGGTCGTGGTTTCTCGCGACAGGAAGGAATCCTTTGATCGGGTCCAGTTAGGTATAGTAACGTAGCTAGTGCAATCGCTCGGGTTCAGTAAGCGAATGCCTCGCTTGGGTTCAGTTAGAGCCCAACGTCTTGCACCCACGCGCGTACGTGTACGAGAGAAACGTGCAATCCCTCTGTGCGTCGCTCGGCCACGACCACCCACCGTAACCAGGAACTCCCGAAAATTTTCCTCGCCCTCAGTTCTTCCATATTTTTTTCCGTCATGGATTGCCTAAACAATGTCATGCAGGTGCGTCTCAGGCCCGTCCAGGATGAAAAGCCCATTTTCTGTCATGATTTTTTGTCATAGAAGTAGGAGCCCACCACATCTATGATGATGCCGGATTTTGTCACAATTATCATCATAGAAGTGTCATAAGCATGACAGAAAAAAATCATTCGGCCCAAAATGTCACCGATGTGTCTTTTTTGTAGTGTCTCAAAGCTGATGGTGATTCTTCTTTCAAACCTAAAAATAATGCTAATAAAGATTCTGATGAACTTGATATCATCAACAAAGATCTCATGCAGATAACTAAGCATTTGCAATGCTGCCCGAAAAAGAAGCAGTTTCCGAAAAAGGAACTCGGACAGTAACTCAAAGTCTTCATCAAGGTCAAGATCTTCTGGAGAATATACATGTTTCAAGTGCAATAAGCTTGGACATTTCATCTCAGATTGTCCAATGTGGGAAGGCAAAATAAGAGCTAGTGGCAAGTTAAACATGTGAAGTAGCAAGAGTTTCAAGAGCAAGAGCTATGATTTTGATGATGAGAAGAAAAAGAAGTTCTCAAAGAAGAAGGACAATTCCTCCTTGAAGTCTTCATCAAAGTCTTCATCAAGAACTTCCTCCAGGTCTCATTCCAACCGAAAGAAGATCTCTCACAAGGCTAAGGCATATATTGGGAAGGAAATGGACTCCAAATAAGAAGTCTTCGAGTCTGAAGAAGAATCCCACAAGGATTCAGCTTCATGCATGGCCGGCATCACTTGCGCTTCCACACCAGCGTCAAACTTCTTTGACAACAATTCAAGTGATGTTGATGCTCCTGCATATTGCTTCATGGCAAAAGCTTCAAAAGGAAAGGTACCTCCTAGGAAACAAAAAACTTATGCTAGTGATGAATTCTCTTCTAGTGATGATGATCAATCTAAGCTCATAAAAATTGCTAAGGAACGACAATACTCTCTACAAAAACTTGAGAAAACTCTTAGGAAGGCCAAAAATTTGTTGGTCGAGGAGATGAAGAAAAATCAAATGTTGACAAACAAGCATTCTGCTCTTTTGGCAAAATTTGAGGATGTTATGATTTTCTCTCAGATGACCACGAGAGAATTAACTATGATTTCCTAAAAAGGAAACAAGAGCCCAAGTCTCTGAGAGCAGCTCATGATGATCTCCGGATTGAAAATGATACTCTCCTCGCCCAGCAAATTAGAGCTTCTCAATAGGAATTAGTTTCACCTTGCCTAAAATACCTAGAGTGAAGCAATTCTAATTCTAATGCTAAAACATTTGTTGCTGCTGAAAGAAATGCATATGTTATTACTGTTGAAACTAACTCTTCGTCTGAGGAAAATGTTGCTATTTATGTTGTGGACTTAACATAGCAGATGCCCTATCAAGAGGACTTAGTTGTGGAGCCATCACTGCTAGGTCAACTTGAAGGGGTTAAACTGGACAAAGGACACCGAGTTTTAGCCAGGATCAGGCCCCTCTCAACGAGGTAAAATCCTACTCCTGCTTTAGGTTGTATTGCTTGGGTTTCGATTACCAGGGAGAGAATATGCTTGACCTAGTTATCGATATGTTGTTTCTTGCCTTAACCCACCATTGGGTCACCCCTTTATGTACATAGATTGATGCTCAACGGCTTATAGAGTCCTGGCCGTCTCATACACAACGTGTCCGGCTCGGTGATCAAACTAAGCTTGCCTTAACATGCAAGTTAAACATATGGCGGTTTATACCCATGGGCCTCAAGTCGCCTCCGGGTCTTGGGCCTTCAGTAAGCTTGCTCTATGGACCGCCATCTTCAACATCTTCTTGGGCCTTTTTATCATGAATCGCCAGTGGTATAACCCGGCCCCTCCTGGGCGGGTCATACCTAATAGTTATATCCCCAACATTAGGGCAAGTTGATTTGAACTTGTTCATATCAATCTTTAGTGATTGACTTAGCAAAATCTTCCATCATCAACTTTTATGATCTTGCTATAACCCGCCATGATATCAGCTCACAGAATATGTTAACCCGCCATGACATCATCTCGCATTAACTTCACACGAAGCCCGGAACATCTCACTATATTTTATTTTTAATGGTTCTAGTAAAAATCGAGGCGTTCGTGCAGCCACGTAATCATTTTTTGGCCTCCTTGATTCCCGCGCATACCTTTATCCATCTCCTTATAAATAGGGACTGGGGGTCCTTTTCATTTTCCTCCCTGCCCCCTCGTCTTTGTCTTCCTCCTCGCGACACCCTACCAAGCCCAAGCTCTGCCACCGCCATATCCGTCCATCGTCCTCAACTCCGGCTGCTGCATCGACCTGATCAGACCAGATTACTGCGGCGCACCTCCTCTGCTCAGCAACCTCAGTAGTTATTCCTCCTCCTTCAAAACAAATCTACATTAGGGTTTTCCCCAGTTCATTGGAGTTCCTCCCTATTCTTCTCTAGATCACATGGTTGAATCTGAAAATAATATTGAAGAATGCACGGTAGTAGCATAGCATCCCTTTTCCAATCGAGTACATACTTTTCCTGTATAAGATCTATCCGACCATATGAGCTCTTCCATTGCCTTCTTTCATGGAATTGTCACGGCAGATGTCCTAGCAAAAGGACTTAGCCGTGGAGCCATCGCAACTAGGAAGCTAAAAGGGGTTAAACGGGACAAAGGACAGGGGGTTTACACTGGTTCAGCCCCTTGCGGTGAAGGTAAAAGCCTACAATCCAGTTTTGAGTGGTATTGCTTATGTCTCGATTACAAGGGAGCGATTCCGCTTGACCTAGTTCTCGATCTGTTGTTACTTGTCCTGAACCGCCGCCGGGTTGTCCCTTTATATACAGAGTTCAACGCCCAGCGGCTCACAGAGTCCCGGCCGGCTCATAAAGAATGTCCGGCTCGGTGACTATCTATTCTTGACTTACAATACAAGTTACACATATATGGCGGCTTATCTCTACGGGCCTTAAGTCGCCTTTGGGCCTTGGGCCTTTAACTGAACTGCCATCTTCAAATATCTTCGTGGGCTTCGTAATAATGAATCGTCATAGGTATGACCCGGCCCCTCCTGGGTGGGTCATGCCTAATAGTTATATCCCCAACATTAGGCCCAACATTGATTTGAACTGGTTCATGTCAATCTTCAATACTTGGGAAAATCTTCTGCGCTTCTTTATGCGAGAGTTATAACCCGCTGTGACGTCATCTTCTGGATCTATGATAACCCGCCATGACATCACCCACCATTAATTCACACTTTGTCCAACATATCTCAATGGATCCTTATCTTAATATCTGTCCTGAGAATCGAGGCGCCTGAACAGCTGGATAACTATGTTTTGGTCTCCTCAATTTTCGCGCCTGCTTATCAGTCCTGCCTTATTAATAGCCATGACCAGTCTTTCCTCATTCTCCCCCTTTCTAGCTTCTTCTTCCTATCGCGACCCCCTGCCGCTTTGAGCTTCGCCGCCGCTGCAGAGCACTCTATCATCCTCGCCGTTGGCCGCTGCATCACCCTGAAGGAACCAGAGAACGCCGGCATCCTCCGTAGTAGATCTGCCTCTATAAGTACTTATTTTCCCGTACCCCAGATCCGCACTAGGGTTTTGGAGTTCGCCTGTGTTCTTCATAGTTCATCGTGGTTCTTCTTCAGTGCCTGCACCGTGAGCCTTTTTGATCTAAAAACAACACGGAACGGATGCGGTAGTTGTTTTTGCCTTTACTTTCAATACCAGCACGCCCCTTTCTTTGAAGAAAAGATCCCCTTAGAGCATATGAACTCATCTGTACTAGTTTTTAGGTCTTGATTTATTTCCTTTTTCTGAACGTCCGCTGATCCAAAATAATGTTTGCAATCTGCGAAACTTGTTTGTGTGATACTTAGCCAAAGATCTGTGCTTTGACACATCCACCTAGTCATGGCGGCTCAAACCACCGGCCTAAAAGGCAATGCTCAATAGATAACATCAACTACTCATGGCGGCTTAAAAAACCTGACTGCCCACGGCGGTTTAAATAACCTGACGTAATTAGTCATATATCATTAGGCCCCTTTATAAGCCGCCATTCTGAGTATATGCTGTAATACTTTTCCTCCGGCTTAAATTTGAACCGGTAATTTTACTCTTTTTTAGGCTTCCTCCTTCACAATGCAGCCCAAGACAACCACATCGTGTAACTGGGTCAAATCCATTGTCACGGAGAGTACTTTTGACGATTTTGTGAAAATCGTCTGATCCAACGGAAGAAAAGCCTCAGCTCAAAGAAGGGGAAGTCATCGTCATCACTAATCATATGAATCGGGGCTTTTCGCCACCCGACTCAAAGTTCTTCAGAGATGTTTTGAACTTCTTTGACCTCCGTCCTCAAGTCATCGGACCCAACTCCATGTCTAATATATGTAATTTCCAAGTGTTCTCTGACGTGTACCTTGGAGAAGATCCCAACCTACTTATTTTCCGAGAACTGTTTTACTTAAACCGCCAGAATGAATACTCCAATGGACCTAGTTTGGAACTTGGCGAGGTTTCAATCCAACGACGCAGAGACGTCATTTTTCCTTATGCACAACCACCAAGTCACCCAAGGATTAGAACGAGACATGCTTCTATTGCCAAGACACTTCTCCAGCTGACGAGAACCCTCTGCCCGGCTTACGTGCTCTGCGTCTTGAATCCAATCATCCGCTTCCTGACAAGTTAACAGCCGCTGAATGCTAGACGCTCGCCCCCACCCTTGCAAAGATCAAAGCTCTCCTGGGGAACGGCTTAAATGGTATTGATTTGGTCTGGTGCTGGGTCGCATGGCAGATCATCCCGTTGAGCCGCCGCTCTGGGTTAATGTGCACTTACATAGGTGAAAAAAGGATCATCTGTGCCATAGCCCTAACGATTTACATGACGATGTTATCAATGATATGACAAAGTCACTTTTGAATGAGAGCTTAGCCGATTGTGGCAAGGTGGGCCTGAGCCCTTTCTACAAGGCTAACCCGGCTCTAGCGGTAAGTCGCCAAAACTAGTTATTTTACTTTTACCTTTGATGCCTTGTCATAACTCAAATCTTCACTGATTTTCACAGGCTGATGATAAATTTTGCAAGAAAAAAATATGATCATGAGGTTGCAAAGAGAGCCAAGATGTCGGGGGTTGGGTGCGACATATGCCAATGGATGGCTTATCATGGTGGGAGCGAGTAGAACGTCGCCGGTACCTGGAAGCGGGATGAGGCATAGACACATACGCCAGCGAACTTTACCCAGGTTGGGGGCTCTCCGTGGAGATAATACCCCTACTCCTGCTCTACGGGGTCTCCGCATGATCACTAAGGCACTAGTGATACAAAGTGCTCCTCGAGCTGTGTCTAGGGGTAGGAGAAGGCAAGGCTAGCTCTTCCTTGCCCTAGGTTTCTGGCTAGTTCTATCAGAGTGGGAACCCTTTGCATGGGTGGCCTGGAGGGTTTATATAGGCCTACCCCCAGGGGTACAATGGTAATCTGGCAAGCTACCGGGCCCGGCTGTCAGTGTCTCCAGCCTCCGACTTCTCCGCCGACCGCTGGGGCCCTCCGCCTGGTGGGCCCTGCCGACTGGTTGGTGGCCGTTCACTGTAGCTGTATCCCCAGTGATGGGGGTTTGGTCATCTTAGCGTGGCTACAGTCCCACCGCCTGGTGGAAGGACACTATAGCCACACCTGGTCTTGTCAGCTTAATGGCATGCTCGCCTCGGGGCAAGGGATGGCCGCCTGTTGGAGGCCGGCCCTTCTCTAATCCGCCTGGTCGAACTTCCGCCGTCTTCCTTGGGGTCACTGTCCGATAGGGCCCAGTGCTCCGCCTGCTAGGAGCGGCGTCAGGGTAGATACGGCACAGTGCTCCGTCGTGCGGAGATCTCCGTCTGTACGGAGCACTATAGCCACGCCCGTCTCGAGCGTGGGAGGCGACGTGCTTTACTGTAGCCATACTTTGTCTTGTACTCCTGATGGGGGCTCGGCCGCCCCATAGTCGTGAGGTGGTCGTCTACCCGTAGCCGCCCTCTCTTGAAGGCGACCGTCAGGAGCCGGCCACTCGGAGCATCGTAGTCTTGAGTCACCTGCCCTCTGGCAGCCGGCCGCTGAGCCAGCCGGCCCCATAGGGCGGAATTTCGACTTGGGGCCCAGCTAGGCAGAGCTGGCCCAAAGTCTTGATAAATCATGGGCCTCCGGTGAGCCTACCCGTGGCCCATTACTCCGACAGTAGTCCCCGAAGCCGGTGACGCGTCGTGGTCGAGGGGTCACAAGGTCTCAGCGTCTTCTCCCCTTCCCGAGCACTGGGAAAATGTTGACCGTCTGGTGGCCAGTCAGACGCTCGAGCTGGCCTCTCCCAGGCGGAACCATGTGGTCGATTTTGAACTCCAGGGCGGGAAAACAGGTGGCTTGCGTGTTAAGCTTCCCCAGGCAGCCGCCCGCCTCGGATGCGCCACGCGGCGCACGTCAGCCTAACAAGCCTGCCATCCCACGCTCTTGACGGGACATGACTCCGGGTCGGGCCCGCCACTACCGTGCCTCGGCAACCGGGCAGATTTACTGCGCTGGAGGGGACGGTTGCCATCCCCACGACTATTCACGATGGGGTGAATGCACGCGGGAGACAGGGGGTCGTGGGGACGTGGGCGCAGTTAATCCCACGACCCCACGTCCCGCCCCCTCAGCTACATAGCCCGGGCGCTATAAGTAGGGAGCGGGAGAGGTGCGGCAAAGTTCCTGCGCCCCCTCCCACCCTTCTTCTTCTCCTCTCAGCCTCCGCTGCTGCTGCTGCCGCCTTGCCGCCGCCGTTTCTCGACGCCGACGCGTCTCTCCTCCCCGCGCCGCCAGCCAGAGCCATGGGCGACTGGGAAGGATCAACCGTGATCGGGGATCACATCGCTTTCCTCCGCGACACGCGCCGGATGCCCAGTGCGACCTTCGTCAAGCCGCGGGTGCTGCCGGAGACGGAGATCTCGCCGGCGCTGCAGGAAGGCGAGCGGGTCATCTTCCCCTCGCATTTCCCACGGGGCTTTGGCCTCCCTGCGAGCAACTTCTTTCGTGCCTTCCTCAACTTCTACAACCTTCAGCCCCATCACCTCACGCCCAATGCCGTGACCTTGCTCTCCGCCTTCGTCACAGCGTGCGAGGGCTACCTTGGCATCCTCCCCACATTCGAGCTGTGGGGAGCATTCTTCTATGAAAAGCTCGGCACCTCCGCCAAGGAGACGGCGGCCGAGTGCGGGGGCTTCGTCGCCGTGCGCCGGCCGGCGAAACGGAACGCCTTCCCCGTCATCAAGCTGGCGCAGTCGGTGAAGATGTGGCAGCAGTCCTATTTCTATGTCGAGAACGTGGACCCTGCTGCCGACTTCCTCAACCTGCCGGCCTACGAGGCTGGCCCCCCCACCGGAGCTCGCATCTCCTGGAAGTACAAGCCAAAGTCGGTGTCGGGGGACGCGGTGGCCGCCATCGGCCGACTCTGAGTGCTGCAACAGTCGGAGGGCCTCGTGGCCTCCGACCTTCTTGTTGCCTTCGTGGAGCGCCGGGTTCTCCCGCTCCAGAGCCGCCCTCATCCGATCTTCCGGATGGGCGGACATCGCGACCCGTGCCGGCTGTGCACGAAGGGAATGCCGCCTGCCGAAGTCTCGCGGATGGTAAACGAAATCTCCGACCTCAAGATGCCGGAGAAGGAATGGCGGTACGTGAAGCGGCCGTACTCTCCCCACAACCCTCCTCCTGTCGTAAGTTTCTTCTTCTTTGTTTCTTTTTATGATGCCAATTCTTCAAGACTTGATTCCTTCTTGGTTGCAGATTTATATGTCTGAGGAAACGGCTGCCCTCCTGGGGCCGGGTGATAACCTCCAGGCGGACAGGGCGGAGAGTGACTTGGACGACCCTAACTTGGGGGCGGCCGCCCTGGTCGACGACGCGACAGGTGGCGGAGGCAGAGCAGACGGCGGCAGCGGAGCAGGTGGCTCCGAGGGAGGCGGCGGCGTGGAGACCTAGCCTGACGACGACGAAGACGAAGACGAGCCGCGTCCTGCCTGGAGCTCCGCCACCACCGGTGCCGACCCCTCTTCTGGGCCGCCCGCCCCAGGCGACAAGCGCAAGCGGAAACAGGGCTTGACCCTGTTTGGCAGCACCCCAAAGAAGCCCAAGAATCCGGCCGCGGCGACCAGGCGGAAAGAGACCGCGGCCAGGGCGACCCAATAAAAGGCAACCGAAGGTGCCGATTATGGTGTCGGCGTAAGCATCATTTCCTTGCTCCTTGTTTTTTCATGGATCTATTGTAAAAAATCTTCTGACTTGTCCTCTTAATTTAGGGCCCCGCTGACCCTTGAGAAGTTGGTTGCTGGCTCGGTCCTCAGGTCGGCGTGACCTCCTCGACCAGCCGGCGCATCGACCCGGCCGCCGACCTCTGGGAGGCGACAGAGCAGAATGTGCGGGAGGCGCGCGACGAGGCGGAGGCCGACCACGTGGCCAAGGAGCAGGCGGACATGTTAGCCGCGTCTGCCGCGAGGGCACTGGCGCAGGCGGAAGCTCAGGCCACGGAACGGCTCGCGGAGGCCGCCCGCCGCCAAGAGCCACTACTTGTGGCCCCCCTGAACACTGCGCCGCCTCCACCTGATTTCGAGGTGACAGCCGGAGGAGCCGGCAGCGACTACCCGATCCAAGAGCGGGGGGGGGGGCAGTGATGTAGCCATGCCGGACGTCTTCGTGCCGCCGCCCCCGCCACCGCCTCCGCTGCCTCCGCCATCCAGTGAGCTGCGGGACGAACAACCAGTGGCGCCGCCGGTGCCACCAGTCGAGACCGTGGTGGCAACGGTCCTGGTTCCCGCGGTCTGCATTCCCACGCGCCGCTATCTAGAGAAGGCGGCTCGGCACCGCGGCCGCAGGTGATCGGAGCCTCGAGCTCGTCGGCCCTTGATACCGAGGCGACCAGTGCCGCACCCGTGGGCTGGGCACGCGGGGACGGGACCGGCGCCCTGAACGAGGCGTCCCTTGACGTCCAGGCCAAGCTCCGGACGAAGGCAGTGGCACTGAAGCGCTGCAACGAGGACTACTTGGAGTCGCGCACCGCCATCCGAGTAAGCCGCCTTTTGGTTTTCTCTCTGAATGTTCTTCTTTGCTTCTTTCGTGGGGGCGCGCAAGCGCACCCACTAGGTGTAGTCCCCAAGTTCCGAGCCGGCTGCTGAGCAGGCGGGTCAGAAGTTTAAGTTGTAGTTGCCGATTGCTGATTCTCGTTTTGTTGTTTCTTCTACAGGATTATCATAACCTGCGCGCGACCGCCTACAACTCCAAGGTTCGGGAGCTGGAGACGCAGATGGCCCATCTCGCCGAAAGCCGGCGTAAGTCTCTTCCTTCTTTCTTCGCGGGGGTGCGCTGGCGCACCCGCGGGCTGTAGTCCCTGAGGTTCGGGCCGACTGCTGAGCAGTCGGGCCGAATCTCCTCAGTTATTCTTTTTTCCTTGTTGGCTACTTCTTTTTAGCGGGGGCGCGCTGGAGCGCCCGCGGGCTGTAGTCCCCGAGGTTCGGGCCGACTGCTGAGCAGTCAGGCCGAATCTCCTCGGTTACTTCTTTCCTTTATCTTGTCCACTTGACTGATGCCTTCTTCCTTTCTTTCTTTCTTCAGAGGCCAATGCCAATCTGCAGCAACAGTCGGACGAAGCCAAGACCGCCCTGCGTGGCAAGGAGGCGGAGTGCAGCAAGCTGGTGGTGGAGCGGGACCGCCTGGTCACCCAACTTGCCAAACAAGCAGAAACCCTCAAGGCGGCCCAGCTAAAGGTGGAGACGGCGGAGACCAGCCTCCTTGCCGAGTTTGAGCTCGAGCGCTCTGCCTGGGCTGACAAGGAGGCCCAGGTGACGGCCTACTTCAGCAGTATTGAAGACTTGGTCGATGGTAAGCTCTATTCTCTTAGTTTCTTGCTTTGAGTTATCGGTCCTTGCTTATAGCCTTGGCCTTTTTCTTCTTCTGCCCGGACAGACTTCTTCCCGGGCCATTCTGTAGCCGCTACCCAGATGATCGAGGCCCAGCGCGAGGAGCGAAGGGCAGAGCGTGCGCAGATCGCCGCTGATGCCCCCCGAACCCTTGGTGAACATGTCCTCAGCATTCAGGCCCGACTTCGGCCTGCTCACCGCTTGCTGCGTCTCCTACAGCGCATCGGAGCCCAGGCGGTCTCTGCCCTCTGGCCAGGCTTGCCAGCCCCACGCACCCCAAGTTGGATTGCCGACTGGCTGGAGGTGGCGGCGGGCCGCCTGGAGGCCTGGAAGGGCTCAGCAGCCCGGGCGGGAGCGCGTCGGGCCTTGGAATTCGTCAAGGCGTGGTACCCTGGGCTAGATATAGCCTAGTTAGCCACGTTCCGACTGGAGGCACAGGAGGAGCTGGCGGCGGTGGAAGCTGAGCTTGTCGGCAGGGCAGCGGCGATCGCCGACTTCGCCGACACCAGTGTCTTCATCCCGGAGGTGGTCGAGGAAGGCGGTGAAGCTCCACATGAATGGCTTGGGCTAAACCCATAAGACAGCGAAGACTCCGCTGAAGTCAACGCCTCCAGCGACGAGGGGGAGGACGGGGAGGAGGAAGAGGAGGAGGAGGAGGAGGAGGAGGAGGAGGAGGAGGAAGTCGAGAGCGACGTTGACATGCCGAAGGTCGGGGCGGACGGTCAGCCCCAACCTGACCGGGCCTCAAGCAACGAGCCACGCACCGAGGTGCCGCCCGCCACTAGAGGCGTTCAAGTGGGGGCGGACCCGCCGCCCGTTCCTCCGATGGATGCTTCCGACTCCGTCCTCTAGCACTCCAACGCTCCGCCTGCTGCTCGCGATTCCTCTGCTCAGACGGAGCCGCCTGCTGCGCCAGGTGGCGCGACTGACTCCAACGTTCAGTCGGAGCCCTTGGCCACGCCATCCGGCACCGGCCAGCCGAAGCCTTCTGCCGCGCCAACCGGCACCGCCCAGCCGGAGTCCTCTGCTGCGCCTTAGGATTTTATCTGTTTTCTGCTTGCTACTCTGAACACTTTGGTTAAATTCGCACAATTCCACCCTCGGGGTGTATATCAAACTCTGTCTGAATGCTGGCCAGACGCCTTTATCCATGTAAAAATATTTTATCATCGCTTATGCTTGTTGTGCCGACCTCCTCTCTTCTTTCCTTTTTCTCCTTGGTTTTTTCCTTTGCCGCCGACCCTTTGGCTTTGCTTTCACCGGCCAGGCGGCCGCTCTGTGGACCATGGCTGGTTTGAGCGTTCTAGCCATTTGTGAGAGAGGCTAGGTTTTAACCATTCAGAGCTTAGGGTAGTAAGGTGGAAGCCGGCCGTCTGGCCGCCAAGAAGCCAGACGGCTAGGCGTGATGCCGCGTGCTAATATATGCGCTTCCCTCCTTAGTCGTTTTTTCGTGTGGGGCACCTCTTTGCGACCTTTGCCCGCCATGCAGTCGCTGTGCGAGCTGTGGCTTCTGACAAAGGAAGCTTTTGGTGCCGGCACACTACTTGTCCGGCTGCAGGAGGCGGCATATTGTAGAAGGCGGCGAGGCTCCAGGCCGACTAGTTGACACCGGTGCCAGGCGGAAGGAAAAAAGACTTATACATTCTCATAGGCATGATACTTATCATATAGATAAAAGAGGACAGTCCCCGAGATCTTCTCGGTGGACCCGGAGTCTTTATACATAGTACAAAAGGTAGCGTGATACATACTGCTTTCAACTGTAAAACCTTCGGAGGAGGTTTGTGTTCCACGGCCTCTCTGTTTCTTTGCCTGAATCATCTCTCTTGCACGCTCTGGGCTTGTGGGCATCAATCAGATAGTAGGCATCGTTGCCCAACACCTTACTGATGATAAAATGGCCTTCCCAAGGTGCCGAGAGCTTGTGCTGTCCGGCTGTTCGCTGGATCAGCCGGAGCACAAGGTCTCCCTCCAGGAAGGACCTTGGCTTCACCTTGCAGTTGTAGTATCGGCGCAGGCTCTGCTGGTAGATGGACGACCTGCTGAGTGCCAACAGCCGGCCCTCTTCCAGCAAGTCGACACCGTCTTCTCGCGCCTCCTTGGTGTCTGCCTCGGTGTACATGGTAACCCTTGGGGAGTCGAATTCGATATCTGTCGGGATGACGGCATCAGCACCGTAGACGAGGAAGAAAGGCGTGAAGCCCGTTGATTTGTTTGGAGTTGTGCGCAAGCTCCAGAGGATGGTCGGCAGCTCGTCGAGCCAGCAGCCGGCCGAACGCTCCAGAGGCTCGACCAGTCGGGGCTTGAGGCCGGACAAAATGAGGCCGTTTGCGCGTTCCACCTGGCCGTTTGACTGGGGGTGGGCAACGCACGCTAAGTCCAGGCGGTTGCCCTGTGTTGCACAAAAACGGGCCAGGGCTCCCTTGGCGAAGTTGGTGCCGTTGTCGGTGATGATACTGTGTGGGATGCCATACCGCATGGTGATGTCGGTGATGAAGGTCACGACAGTTGGCCCATTCAGCTTCTTGATTGGTTTTGCCTCTATCCACTTGGTAAACTTGTCCACCGCAACCAGCTAGTGAGTCAAACCACCGCGGCCCGTCTTGAATGGTCCCACCATATCTAATCCCCACACGGCAAAGGGCCAGGCTATGGGAATGGTCTTGAGTGCAGAAGCCGGCAGGTGTGGCTTGGAGCGGAACCTCTGGCACCCCTGACATTTCTGAACTAGCTCCTTGGCCTCTTCCAGGGAGGTGGGCCAGAAGAACCCATGGTGGAAAGCTTTGGCCACCAAGGCACTTGAAGCCGCGTGGTGGCCACATTCGCCCTGATGGATATCTTTGAGTATTGCTTGGCCTTGGACCGACTCCACACACCGCTGATAAACCCCTGTTACACTTCGTCGCACCAGCTCTCTGTTGACTATGGTGTAAGCTGCAGCTTGCCTCCGCACCTGTCGGGCTGAGACTTCATCGGTTGGCAGCTCTTTGTTCACCAAGAACTTGAGGATTGGCTGGGCCCATGAGGGCGCCACAATTTCTTCGACTGCGACTACTGCAACTTGAATGAGGGCGGCTAGGAGGGGAGGCGACGGGTTGGCAGCTGCTTCTGCCTGCTGTGTTGGAGAAGTCCCCGGGCCGACTGCTGAAGTCCCCGGGCCGGGTTCTGAAGTCCCCGGGCCGAGTGCGGCTGTAGCAGTCCCCGGGCCACCTGTCAAGATCCCCGTGCCGGCCTCTGGGGCCCCTAAGTCGGATCCGACTGCTTCAGGAAGGGCCGGCACAAAGATGGAGTCTGAATCAGGAGACGGCTTGACAGATGGCTTCAGAAGGCGGCGTAGGGCGACGCCGGCTGGTATTGCTTGTCGGGTAGAGCCAATCCGTGCCAGAGCATCTGCTTGCTCGTTGTCATTTCTTGGCACGTGAAGGAACTCACACCTATCAAAGTATCCGCTGAGTTGTTGCACGAGGAAGTAGTAGCTTGCCATGTTTGTATCCTTGGCGTCCCAGTCGCCTGACGACTGCTGGACCACCAAGTCGGAGTCACCATAGCACAGGATCCGGCGGATGCCGAGTTCCTTGGCAAGCCGGAGCCCATGTATGAGTGCCTCATATTCTGCTACGTTGTTGGAGGCAGCGAAGTGGACTTGCAACACGTATTTGAGCTTGTCGCCTTTGGGAGAGGTGAGGACAACGCCGGCTCCCAAGCCGGTGCGCATTTTCAAGCCATCGAAATGCATCCGCCAATGAGTGGAGTCTGGTGCAGGCGGCAAATATTGGGTCTCGGCCCAATCGACGAGGAAGTCGGCCAACACTTGTGATTTGATGGTGGTGCGAGGCTTGTAGTAGATGGTGTAAGGGGCCAGATCAATGGCCCACTTGGCCACTCGGCCAGAGGCGTCTCGGCTCGCAATGATCTCAGCGAGTGGAGCTGTGCAGACAACAGTTATTGGGTGCTCTTGGAAGTAGGGCTTCAGCTTCTTGGCGGCAAAGTGCAGGCCGTAACACATCTTCTGGTAGTGGGGGTAGTTTTGCTTGGAGGCGGACAATACTTCGCTCAAGTAATACACTGGTCTCTGGATCGGCAATGCTTTGTCCTTCTCCTTGCGCTCTACCACCATGCTATGCTGACAACCCGACTGGTGGCTGCAATGTAGAAGAGCATGGGCTCCTTCTTAGTCGGAGCCGCCAAGATAGGCAGGGTTGCCAACATCTTCTTGAGTTGGAGAAATGCTTCGTCTGCCTTGTCGTTCCACTCGAAAAAAGTGGTCTTCTTCATGAGTTGGTACAGGGGAAGGGCCTTCTCACCCAGCCGACTGATGAAACAGCTGACTGACGCCAAGCAGTCGGTGAATTTCTGCAGGTCCAGCAGTCGGGTGGGCACTTTCATCATCTCAATTGCTTTGATCTTCACGGGATTGCACTCTATGCCGCGCTCTGAGACCAGGAAACCGGGAGCTGGCCGGCTGGTACTCCAAAGACACATTTCTCCGGGTTGAGCTTGATCTGGAATCAGCGCAGCTTCTCAAAGGTCTCCTTGAGGTCCTCCAGCAGCATGCCATGCTTCTCCGTCTTCACCACCACATCATCCACATATACATGGGCATTTCTGTCGAGTTGCTTGAGGAGGCACTTCTGCATGCAACGCTGGAACGTGGTGCCGGCGTTTCTCAAGCCGAATGTCATGGTCAGGTAGCAGAAGGCTCCAAATGGCGTGATGAAGGCGGTCTTCAGTCTGTCGGCCGGGTTCAGTTTAATCTGGTGATACCCAGAGTATGCATCCAAGAAACTCAAAAGCTCGCATCCGGCTATGGAGTCTATTACTTGATCAATCCTTGGCAGAGCAAAGGGATCTTTAGGGCAGGCTTTGTTGAGGCTGGTGTAGTCAATGCACATGCGCCACTGCTTGTTCTTTTTCAACACTAGGACTGGGTTGGCCAGCCACTATGGAAAGAATACTTCCATAATGAATCCGGCTGCTAGGAGCCGGGCTATCTCTTCTCCGACAACTCTTCTCTTCTCTTCTGACAGGCGGCGCAAGGGCTACCTGACCGGCTTGACATCAGGTCGGACATGTAGCTTGTGCTAGGCGAAATCCGTCTGAACACCCGGCATGTCTTTGGGAGACCATGCAAAGATATCCCGATTCTCACGGAGGAAATCGACGAGCTCGCTTTCCTATTTGCTGTCGAGGCCTGTGCCTACGACAGCGTGCCTCTCCGGGTGCTTCGGGTCCAAGGGTATTTTCTTTGTTTCCTTGGCTGGCTTGAACGAGCCCTCAGCCTCCGACTCCTGGGGGGTGGGTGACATTTCCGGCTTCTTGCCTGCCAGCGCCACCACTCGTTCGAGGAGCCGCTTCTCGGCAGCGATCACGAGGGACTCAGCTAGCCTGCTGCTATTCGCAGCACAAGCGACCAATCTCTTGTAGTCTCCGACTATAGTCAGGATTCCCTTGGTACTCGGCATCTTCATCTTGAGGTAGGTGTAGTGGGGGACCGCCATGAACTTGGCCAGAGCAGGCCGGCCAAGCAGGGCATCGTAGGGGCTCTCAAGGTCCACCACTTCAAACCAAACTGACTCTCGGCAGAAGTGATTCTTGTCTCCGAAGAGGACATCAATCTGGGTCTTGCTGATTGGTGAGCAGGAAAGGCCAGGGACTATGCCATGGAAAACAGTCCGACTGGGGGTGAGCTGCTTCTGCTTGATTCCCAATTTCTCCATTGTGACATGGTACAGGATATTGATGCTGCTGCCGCCATCTATCAGGATTCTGGAGAAACAGGCGGCCCGCCTCTCTGTTGCAAGGGTTGCTTCTAAGACCAGGGCATATGAACCGGGGGAAGGCATCACTTCCGGGTGGTTGGCCCTGCTCCAACTGATAGGCTTCTCGGACCAATGCATGAACTCTGGAGCACTGGAGGCCACTGGTTGCACTTCTTGTTGTTGTTGCCGTCTACTGTGCCTGTCATCGGCCACGCTTGTAAACACAACATAGGCTCCGTGCTCCTCCGGGTACTCGTCTTTTATGGTGTTGACTGGCCGAGCCGCCGGCTCCTGGGGCTGAGGAGGCGGCCGTCCGGCAGGCGGAGGAGGCAGGAGTCCATCTCCCTTGGCAATTCTGGTGAGCCAGTGACACTTGCGAGTGGTGTGGTTGGAGGGCTTCATGCCGCTATGGAACTTGTAGGGTGCATCCAAGGTTTGCTCGTAAGAGAAAGCAGGCAACCAATTGGTCTTGCCGCCCTTCTGCCGCTTGGGGGTCGGCTGCCCTTCTGGCTGCTGATCCTCGACCGTCGCCACCTGCCGGCTGGTGGAAGCCGGCTGGGTGGCCTTCCTCTTGTGATCTCCTGGTTGCTGTCGCCGACTGGTGTCACCAGCCGGAGTCCGAGGTGCCTAAGGGGCCACCTTGCCAGACGCATCAACCAGGATTTCCGCCTTCATGGAGGAGTCGGTCGTGGCATGCTTGTCGGCGATGACCAGCAGCTCATCGAGGGTCTCGGGCTTGTCGCACAGGATTCGGTGCTTGAGGAGGGTGCCCTCTCGGCACCCATCAGTGAAGTACTCGATTGCCCGCACCTCGTGCACGCCTTCGCAGGAGTTGTGCAACTCAGTCCAGCGCGTGAGGTAGTCGCGAGTCGATTCCGTGGGTCCTTGGATGCACGAGGAGAGCTGTCGGGCTTGGGAGCCTGCTTGTAGGTGCTGGTGAAGTTGCGGATGAAAGCCTCGGTGAAATCAACCCAGCTGTTGATGCTACGGGGCTTCAGGTTGTTGAGCCACGTCCTGGCAGTGCCCTGAAGCATGAGCGGGACGTACTTTACGGCTACGCGCTTGTTGCCATTCGCTATACTGACGGCTGTGGAGTAGTCGACCAGCCAGTCCTCCGGCTTCACGAAGCCAGTGTACTTGGGTGTGTCTCGCGGGAGGGTGAACCCTTTAGGGAAGGGCTCATCTCGGATTCGGGGGCGGGCGGGCCCAGCACATCTTCTTCTTCGAGCGCCAGGGATCGGTTGAGACGATCGATCCGATGTCGAGCATCATTCTCTCCGACTCCCTCCTAGCGACCAAGGCGGTCGTCGAGTGTCGGATGCGTGACAGGAGGTGGGGTGGGGTATCTTTATCCACGAGGCGGGGGAGGCGGCAGGTCACCTCGCCGCTCTACTGCGTGAGGGCGGCCGTCCTCGTCCCGCCCGACGGAGAGGTGCGTCCGACTGCGGCTGGCAGCTGGCTCGTTGCCCTTTCCTCCGCGGGCGCCACCAGTCGGTGTCCGGGAGGCTGCCCCATGATCTCGTCATGGGGGCGGCTCGTTGTTTCGTCCGGGTGGGACTTCGGCGCGGCAGGCGGCCTCGTGCTGCGCGGCTGCCGCGTCTAGGAGCTGCTGGACTCGCTCCGTCATGAGGCGGCGCTCGTCGCCGTCGCATTTGTCCAGCTCATCCGTTACCACCTGGGTGGCCCGGATGTTTCTCGTAGGCATGGCGTAGACGGGGCGCTCTGCCCCGAACATGCTGGCGACGGTCGCGCCATGCTGCCGAACTGTGCTGAGGCGGCTAGGCCCCTCTGGAGCCGGTGTGCCGCCTAGGGCTCGGTCCATCTCGCGCCGATAAGCGTCCGAAAGCCGGCGCATGCTGGCCAGGTGGCCAGCATTTTCGAGAAGCTGGACGCGGCGTGCCTCCAATGCCTCAGCGTCCGCGCCCTCGGGAATGGGCGCCGTGAGGTCGCGCAGAGCGGCATCGAGGGGATCTTGAGCACGCTCATCCGAGTTCCCTTCGCTGGTGATGACGAGTACCTCTGTGATGGTGCTCCTGCCGCTGTACTCGCGAGGAGGTGGCTCGTTGTAGACCACCACGTTGGTGGGGAACGCGTCGAGTGATGCCGTGTCGGAGTCAACGATCATCGGATCGGTTGAGCCGATGGACTCCAGGTCCACAGCAGGCTCGCTGGCGACATGGAGCTGGTCGAGGAGGCTGACGAGGCGGCTCTCAGGGCAGCTTGTGCCCGCGTCAGAGGCCGGCTCATCGGAGAGGTCGATCTCGCCGACGAGGTCAGCGAGGCAGCCCGCCGCGCAGGCGATCTCCGCGCTGTGCAGCGCGTCGGGGCTGACGCCGTCGGGCGTGCTGGGTTGGCTTTGCTTGCCAGGAAGGAACAGGGTTCTCGTCCAGAGCAGATCTCCGGGAGATGGTGCACCTCGCCCCACTGTGGGCGCCAAATGTCGGGGTTGGGTGCGACATATGCCAATGGATGGCTTATCATGGTGGGAGCGAGTAGAACGTCGCCGGTGCCTGGAAGCGGGATGAGGCGTAGACACGTACACCGGCGAACTTTACCCAGGTTGGTGGCTCTCCGTGGAGATAATACCCCTACTCCTGCTCTGCGGGGACTCCGCATGATCACTAAGGCACCAGTGATACAAAGTGCTCCTCGAGCTGTGTCTAGGGGTAGGAGAAGGCAAGGCTAGCTCTTCCCTGCCCTAGGTTTCTGGCTAGTTCTATCAGAGTGGGAACCCTTTGCATGGGTGGCCTGGGGGGTTAATATAGGCCTACCCCCCAGGGGTACAATGGTAATCTGGCCGGCTGCCGGGCTCGGCTGTCAGTGTCTCCAGCCTCCGGCTTCTCCGCCGACCGCTGGGGCCCTCCGCCTGGTGGGCCCTGCCGATTGGTTGGTGGCTATTCACTGTAGCCGTATCCCCAGTGACGGGGGCTTGGTCATCTTAGCGTGGCTACATTCCCACCGCCTGGTGGAAGGACACTGTAGCCACACCTGGTCTTGTCAGCTTAATGGCATGCTCGCCTCGGGGCAAGGGACGGCCGCCTGCTGGAGGCCGGCCCCTCTCTGATCCGCCTGGTCGAACTTCTGCCGTCTTCCTTGGGGTCACTGTCCGATAGGGCCCCCCTCTGGAAGGCCGTACCGACAGGCTGTCGTGGGGAACAGGGCTCCGCCTGCTAGGAGCGACGTCAGGGTAGATACGGCACAGTGCTCCGTCGTGCGGAGATCTCCGTCTGTATGGAGCACTGTAGCCACGCCCGTCTCGAGCGTGGGAGGCGACGTGCTTTACTGTAGCCATACTTCGTCTTGTACTCCTGATGGGGGCTCGGCCGCCCCGTAGTCGTGAGGTGGTCGTCTACCCGTAGCCGCCCTCTCTGGAAGGCGGCCGTCAGGAGCCGGCCACTCGGAGCGCCGTAGTTGTCACATCCCCAGTTCAGGCCTTGCTTGTTTTTGCTTTAGCATCCATGCATCATGTTTAATTTTTTTATGAAACTTGAAATGCGGGCTGATAAACCCTAGCAGCTAATGAATTCAACTAGGGTCAAAATAAAATCTTTTTCAATAAACCCAAAATGCCCTCTGGAAATGTTCATGATTTCTGGTAAAGGTGAAAACCTCTGCCAAAAATGATGGACATATTTTTAGGCCATTCTGGATTTTTGAATTAAATCATTACTGATTTGCATTTGGGCATTTAAATACTATAAAATATTTTAAATGCTCAAATAATCTCAAACTAAAATGTTTAGTGTAGGATATATTTCTAACAGTGGTCATGAGCAGTTGCATGATTTTTGGGATTGATTTAGTATTTTTAATAAAGCCACAAAGCTGCAGAAAAATAGAAAACAGGAAAAGAGAGATAGAGAGAGAAGTACCTGGCGCTCACCTCGCAGCCCACCTGGCCCAACTCCAGCGGCCCAGCCCACCGCCGCTTTCCCCCCTGTCGTCTTCCTCCCTCGCCAGAAGGACAAAGGCGCGTGGCCGCCCCACGCCGGCCACCTCCTCCCTCCCTGCCTGCCTGGCTCCTCCCGGTGCTCCTAGACAACGCCACAGAGACGCCACGCACCCCCCTGGCCCCTCTCACTCTCTCCCGTGCCTCTCCCCTCCTCTGGCTCTCTCCCTCGCACCACCCGAACGCGCCCGCCGCCGCCGACGTGCACCACCGCGGCCACGGCCATCCCCGAGCCGCCCCGAGCTATCCTCGAGCTCCGCCACCTCGTTCCCTACCTCCTCGACGAACCACGACGCCACGGACGCGCCGCAATGCCGCCACCGCCGCCGTTTCCTCCTCGGCCGTCGGAGATCGGCCTCGCCGCCCCACTCAGCTCCGGCCTTCCTCGAGCCCGCTTCGAAGCCTACTGGAACCATCGTAAGCCCCTGATCATCCTCCCCCTCTCCGTTTTATCTCTAGCATACCGTAGCCGCCGTGCCTCTCTCACCCGACAAGCGCCGCTGCCAAAGCTCGCCAGCGATGATGCTCCGGTGACCAATCGGTCCCGAGCATGCGTCCAACGTTCTCGCCGCACCGCGTAGACACCGTAGGTGTTAACCCCGCATCACCAAGGCCGCTGTGGCCTCGACCCTGAGCTCGCCCGAGCTCCGGCCGTCGCTTCTGTGCTCGCCGTCGTCATCTCCGGCGACTCTGAGGCCTTCTGATCGCTCTGCTAGACGCGGTCGAGCGCGGGCTGCCCCCTGGTGGCCTTCGCGCATCCATCCGTCGCCCGCAGCTCAAGTCTGACGAGTTGCCACCGCAGTTTAGGTCGTCGCCGGTGAAACTCCGGCAAGAGCTGACGTGGCCTCGTCATTAGGAGCTAACCCAGCCAGCTAAACACCCTACAGCCGCTTACAGTGGGCCCCACACCTGGTCAAACCCCAGTCAGCGCTGGGTTTGACCGGGATTAGTTCATGTGTCACTGACGTGTGGACCCCACACGTCAGGTTTGACCTAGACTAGCCCCGTTGACCTGCTGACGTAGTGCTGATGTCATGTTGACGCAGTTAATAATTTTCTGGATTTAAAATAATTCAGAAAATTCCAGAAAATAGTATAAACTTCTAAAAATCATATAAAATCAACCGTAACTCCAAATGAGATAAATTATATATGAAAAATGATCAGAAAAATTCAATCTATCCATCTGTACCATTTTCATGCATGTTAGAACAACTTATGACTACTGTTTAGGACAATTCAATTAAAGGGCATTTAAACCTTCACATATGGAGTTTGAATTTGAATCTTGGATTCAAACCAACTTCATTTAACTTGTTGCTAGTTGCATTAGCTCAAACCACAGCATATTGCCATGTCACATTCATGCATCATATTGTTGCATTGCATTGATTGTGTTTCTTCTTTGTTTGTCCGTGCTTGTCCCCTCTCAGTAGACGTGTACCGACGATGTGATCGATGCCACCGATGAAGAACTATACTATCTTCAGAAGTGAAGGCGGTTTACACGCTCGTGGAACAACTTTACATTGGAGCCCAGTGTGCCTTAGCCACAGTTGCCCTATCAAGTGAAGCCCCCACACTCCTGGGTGATGTGCTGAAGAGGCTATCTGTGCTACCCCAGCGGTTCAATGAGTTAAATCGATCATCTGCGAGAGCCGGAGTCGTATCTACTTTAAGCCAGGCCAAAGCATGGCTGCCGGAATTAGACTCGGCCGACATCGCCATTGAATACCCCATCCTTAAGGAGGATGGTACTCTGTTTGAACAGACGAACTTTGCTGCTTGTGTGAAGGAAATACGTCCTGTGGCTAGCATGATTTCCAATGAGGTAGACCTCACCAAGTATCATCCGGCTTACAACACAGCAAATCAGAGGCAGCCAACCCCGACTTATAACTTGACAAGTCTGATCCCCCCAATGTGTAAGCACACCTTTGCCCCTGAAGTTGACCCGGCCGGGCTAATTGATGATGAAGCTAAATTTGAAGCTTTGAATGGCATTGACTGGTCATCATCAACCATCCAGGATGTCGGACAGGACAAAAACGCAGAGAGGGCTGACCTAGAAGCATCAGGCCAACAAGAGAATTAATCCGCCGCGCGGCTCATAGTAGCAGCCTTCTGAAAAACAATTCAATCACTTGGACTCGGGGAGTCATGTAATAGGGTAGAAATGACTTTGATCTGTCGTGCCATCATGCATGTTTTTGGTGCTCAACGCTGTTAAGCCGCCTCCTTTATATTCACCCTTGTTATACTTATCATCTATGTTCCTTGTGCAAAAAGAAAATCCTTTAGAATATCCTACACACATAGATAGATCACAAGATCCCTTGGCGGTTTACCGTAGGGCGGGTCATAAATATCCCACATATAACCAATGATGTCTAAAAGAGTTATTAAATAAGCCTGATATGAATCAGAACTTTGAAACATAATTGTAATAACAACATCATACCTGAGATGTCGAATTTATACTACCGGTTTAGATGACCTGTGCAGTAAGGGTGATAACCCAATCGTTAGAAGCCTGGACTTCCAACCATTTGATGTTTGTCATATGCGGTCGACTTACTCCCCAAAGTTAAGCCAGGTTTAAATAGAAACCACGCATATATATGCCTCATATATGAAAAAAAAGTCTCAAGATAAACCCAAAAGAGTATTTACAAAAACTTAAGTCAAAAAAAAGAAAAAGCATGGCTTCTGGTTCGAATATGACCAGTAAATCAGACCAAAAGGGGTTAAGCTTATATTTGAATACGATCAATGAAGCCCCCTAGTGGGTTTGGCATTGCGCCGATCAAGAGGGTACCAACAGCTATGTTCTCTTTGGTTCGAATACGACCTATGTTTGAACAGGAAGCCCCCTTGTGACCTTGAGAGTTTTTTATCGACTCTGATTCGAATATGATCAAAGTCGGACCCAGAAAGGGGTTAAGCTATGATTCGAATACGATCAATAAGCCCCCTTTTGGGTTTGGTATTGCGCCAATCAAGAGGGTACTGACAACTATGTTCTCTTTGGTTAGAATACGACCTATGTTTGAACAGAAAGCCCCCAAGTGACCTTGAGATTTTTTAACAACTCTGATTCGAATATGATCAAAGTCGGACCAAAAAGGGTTTAAGCTATGATGTGAATACAATCAGTAGCCCCCAATTGGTCTTTGGATTTATGATGATGAAGACATATAATAATTTGAGGATGAAAAGGACAGAGGTCCTGCTTTATTATTTATCATAATATATACATCATCAAAAATATGTACATCATAAGAGCCAGTAGCTCAAGTGTAGAAAGGCCGAAGATGAGCAATATTCCACGGCCGGCGGGTCTCCTCCGACTTACGTGGGTCCTTATGCTCTTGAACATCGATAAGGTAGTATGACCCATTGTTTAATTTCTTGCTGACCACAAAAGGACCTTCCCAAGTTTGGGATAAATTGTGTGCATCAGTTTGATCCTGGATGAGCCGGAGCACCAAATCACCTTCTTGAAAGGTTCTGGATTTGACCCGACGGTTGTGATAACGACGCATGTCATGTTGGTAAATCGCCAAGCGGGCTGCTGCCAAGTCACGCTTTTCATCTAACAGGTCAAGTGCCTCCTAACGCGCTTGTTCATTATCAGCTTCAACGTAAGACGCTACACGGGGCGAGTCATGACGGATGACACTAGGAAGAACCGCCTCTGCTCCATAAACCATGAAGAAAGGGGTGTAACCCATATATTTGTTGGGGTAGCATTGATACTCCATAACACTGATGGCAACTCCTCCACCCAACAACCCGGCGTCCATTGTAAAGGAACCAGAAGCCGGGGTTTGATGCCTTTCAAAATCTCCTGATTGGCTCTTTCGGCTTGACCATTGGACTGGGGGTGAGCTACTAATGAAACATCAAGCCGGATATGGTCTGGTTGACAAAACTCCTCCATGGCACCCTTGGACACGTTAGTGCCATTATCAGTTATGATACTGTGGGGAAAGCCCAAACGGAAAATCACCTTTTTCATGAATTGAACCGCCATTGCCGCGTCACACTTACTAACTGGCTCTGCTTCAACCCACTTTGTGAATTTGTCAACCACCACCAAGAGGTGGGTCTTTTATCCTTGGATCTTTTGAAAGGCCCAACCATGTCAAGCCCCCAAACTGTAAACGGACAAGTAATTGGAATCATCCTTAATTCCTGAGCTGGTACGTGAGCTCGCCATGAGAATTTTCGACGACCGTCACATTTACTGACCAGATCCTCTGCATCAGCGTGAGCCGTCAACCAATCAAACCCATGACAAAAAGCTTTGGCCACAAGGGACTTTGAACTGGCATGGTGGCCACAATCTCCTTCGTGAATCTCACAAAGAATCTCTTGACCTTCCTCACGAGAAACACGACGCTGAAACGCCCAAGTGACACTGCGATGACGCAACTCGCCATTGCCAATTGTCATTGACTTAGACCGCCGGGTTATCTGTCTAGCCAAGGTTTCATCCTCAAGCAACTCGCCCTGGGTCATATAAGCCAAGTATGGCAATGTTCAATCTGGGATGACGTGAAGAGCCACCACCAACTGTGCTTCTGGGTCAGGAATAGCCAAGTCTTCCTTTGTAGGTAACTTAACAGAAGGATTATGCAACATATCTAAGAAAGTGTTCGGTGGTACCGGTTTACCCTGAGATCCCAACCGGCTTAAAGCATCAACCGCCTCATTCTTTTTGCGATCAATGTGCTCCACCTAATAACCCTTGAAGTGTCCAGCAATAGCATCAACTTCACGGAGATAAGCCGCCATGAGGAGATCCTTGGAATCCCATTTGCCTGACACTTGTTGAGCTACCAAATCTGAGTCGCCAAAGCACCTTACCCGACTTAAGCTCATCTCTTTAGCTATCCGAAGACCATGAAGCAAGGCCTCATACTCAGCTGGATTATTAGTACAAGGAAACATCAACCTTAGCACATAACAAAATTTGTCACCTCGAGGGGAAGCTAAAACAACTCCAGCCCCCGAGCCCTCCAATTGCCTGGACCCATCAAAGTGAATAGTCCAATATGTGTTGTCCGACTTCTCTTCAGGCGCCTGCAGCTCTGTCCAATCATTGATGAAATCCACCAGTGCTTGATACTTGATAGCAGTGTGTGGCACATACTTTAAACCGTGAGGCCCAAGCTCAATGGCCCACTTGGCGACTCATCCAGTGGCTTCTCTATTTTGAATGATATCTCCTAAAGGAGCAGGACTGACCACAGTGATGGGGTCACCCAGAAAATATTGTTTGAGCTTCTGGCTGGCCATAACCACCCCATAAACAAGCTTCTGTCAATGTGGATATCTCTGCTTGGACTCAATAAGCACCTCACTGATGTAGTAAACCAGCCGTTGAACCGGATACTCTTTACCAGCCTCCTTGCGCTCCACCATGATGGCCACACTGACAGCACGTGTGTTAGCAACCACATATAACAATAAGGGTTCCTTATCAATGGGAGCAGCAAGGACCGGCGGCTCAGCCAGCTGCCTCTTCAAATCTTCAAATGCATCGTTAGCAGCATCGCTCCACACAAAGTCGTTGGTTTTCTTCAGCATCTGATACAGTGGTATGGCCTTCTCACCTAACCGGCTTATGAACCGGCTTAAAGATGCAGTACAACCTGCCAGATGCTGAACATCATTGATACACTTGGGTTTTTCCAGAGAGGTAATAGCCTTGATTTTCTTCAGGTTAGCCTGAATGCCTTTGTTAGTGTCGACGTTCTGGGAACGGGGGTCCCCAGACTGGCCTGCCTGCGGCCTGTGGCGTGGCTCGAGTAGTGGTCCAGTGCGGCCCATCTTCATCGACTCAAGCTCAAGACCCTCGCGAGGGGCCAAGCCTCGCGGGGCAGACGACAGGGAGCTGCCTCAGGAACGGCCTCACCAGGCAGGCTCGCGAGGAGGCGGAGACATCAAGGCAAGGGTACCTCGCGAGGTGCTCGTGACACAAGCCATGACGATCGAGACCAGGCGGGCGCCAGGCGGGCGCCAGCCTAGGCAGTGTCCTTGTTTCCTCTTTGGTGCAAAGGGGGCAAGCATAGGCGCGGAGCAACAAGGTGTCAAGTAAGGGTTTCCATTTAGGTGCAACGAGACCGAGACCAGCAGAGCAGCAGGATGGAGGTCACCGTGGAGCCCAAGACGGCGTCATCGTCAAAGCCTTTGGCAGTCAAAGACCAACTTTAGTCAGGATAAGTGTACTAGATGTTCCCCTTCAAAATGGACGTTGTTGGCGCCCTTCCCGCTCAATATTTGGGAAGAGGGCCAGGGCCTCTATATATAGGGCTAGCCACCACAGTAGAGGGCATCTGAGAGAGTCCCCATCAGATTGAGAGGCGATCGAACACTCCCAAGTAGTTCATCGCACCAGCCCAAGAACACCTCTTGCGAGGCTGTACTCCCACTGTACTGTTCATCATCCGCCCCTGAGGCAATCCACACACCACACACTGGAGTAGGGTATTACACCACAATGCTGGCCCGAAATAGTATAAACCATGTGTCCCTTGTGTTGTTCATCTCGCTAGAGTAGATTCTCAGCGAGGCGTTGGGACGTAGGTTGGTAGAGGAGAGATCTTCGCGCGCACCCTAGAGTTCAAACCTTAAGGGTCTGCCAGAACCCAACATCCGACATTTGGCGCACCAGGTAGGGGTTTGCCGGAATCTTTTCCTCTGCCATCTCGCGTCCCATCATCTGTCGCGTCCATGGCTGACGCTCGCTGAGCTCGTGCCGAGCGTCGGGCTGCTCTCGCTGCCCATGTCGCCCAGACGGCTCCCGTTGGTGGGTCTCCCCGTCGTTCCCTGTTGCCTGTCGCCCACACCGCCACTGGCCCGATGGGGAACGAGCAGTAGGTGTCGTTGCTACATCCCTCGGTGCGGCAGGAAGGCCGTACCGCCAACCCATCGCTGACTCCCGCAGGCTCGTCGTTGCATGCCCGTCGCGCTCCTACGGACGCACACGCTGCTTTGCTCCTGGCACGTGAGCTCCTGCACTACCGTCCCGTCGACGACCTCTGTGAAGAGTGGCTCGCTCGCATCACCGAGCTCGTCAGCGCCGCAGGGGACTCCCCTGCACTGTCCCTCTTGCTGCATTGCCCTCCGTCTTGCGCGGGCAATGTAGCTCCGGAGGCGCCTCCGCCGCCTCCTCCTTAAGAAGGCGCCCTGGCTCCAAGGCGCGCGGCCCCTGGGCGAGACCCACCGCGCCCAGCGCCCGCGCAGCAAGAAAGAAGTTGCTAAGAAGTCCCACGCCCTCAAGAATGCGTCTGCGTGCTTCCTGCAATAGCGCGCCATGATTGCATTCCTACTCCAGCATGCTAAGACCCCGCGCTGCTCCTGGCGGCAACGCGCGGAGACCCCCAGGATCAAGCCCTGTGTAAGCAAAGGCCCTCGGTGGCCACCGCAGGCTGCCGCAACTTCACCGCTGAGCTGCGCACCGTGGCTTGGCCGGGCAACTTCAAGCCGGATCTGCCTCCTCACTACGACGGAACTGCCGACCCTGCGGAGTTCCTCCAGCTCTATGAGCTGGGCATCGAAGCGGCCAACAGAGATGAAAAAGTCATGGTGAATTGGTTCCCCATGGCGCTCAAGGACGGCGCCCGCACCTGGCTCCTGAACCTGCCTCCCAGCATGATCTCCTCTTGGGACGAGATGTGCACACGCTTCATCACCAACTTCCAAGGCACTCGCGACCGGCCCCCGGCCATGAGCGACTTGCGCTGCATCAAGCAACAACCAAGAGAGACCCTACAGAAGTACATTCAGCGCTTCAACAACGCTCGCCTCAAGATCCCCAGGGTGACTGAGGAAGCCATCATCTCAGCCTTCTCTTATGGCGTCCGCGACATCAAGATGAAGGAGGAACTGACGATCCACGAAGATCTGTGCACATCACTGGAGCTGTTCAACTTGGCGACCAAGTGCGCCAGGGCTAAGGAGGGACGCCTCTCCCTCCTCGAGCTTCCAGCCGCTGACCCTGGAGAGAAGAAGTCCAAGGCCAAGGATGTGAAGCGCAAGGGAGCAGTTGTGCTCGCAGCTGAGCCAGACACCAAGCGCGACAGAGATCAGCCGGAGTCGTCCAAGGGCAGCTGGTATTGCGTGTACCATGACCTTCACACCCACAACACCAACGAATGTCAAGATCTCAGGGCTGTGCGAGAAGGACGTGTCGGCCGACGCCCCAAGCATAGTGATCGGGGCTATGGCCGAGGAGGAGGAAGAGGTGGAGGACGATGGGAAGATCGTGGCCCTCGCCAAGGGTGGCGTGACCGGCCTCGCTAGGATCGCTGGCAGGACCGGCCTCGCGAGGGGGCTTGGAGGGATCAGCCTCGTGAGGATCGCCCGCAAGGCAATGCAGGCCTCCCTCCTCTACCACCACTACCTAGTAGGAATGAAGACCACATCAAGACGAGGGGGCTAGGGGCTTCTAGGAGCCGCGTGCTACCGCTTGCATCTTGGGCGGAGCTCAGGCCCCAGCCTCCTAGCGCATCTTCAAGCAGTTTGCTCGTGAGGTGAATGCAGTCCTCCCAAGGCTCGAGGCCTCACGCCCTCTCAGGTGGTCCACGTGTGCCATCACGTTCAGCTCAGCGGATCAGCTCAAGTGCGCATCAACAGACGAGGTTCTCCCGATGCTCTGTTCCCCAGTCATCAGCAATGTGCAGGTCACCAGGACCCTCATCGATGGTGGCGCAGGGCTCAATGTTCTGTCTGTTGAGACATTCAACAATCTCCAAGTACCTTATGATCAGCTTCAGCCAACCAAGCCTTTCTCAGGAGTCACTGATGGCTCTACCACCCCGATAGGGTAGGTCCGCCTCCCTGTCACCTTCGGACAGCGCAAAAACTATCGTACAGAGCTCATCGACTTCGACGTCGCCCACATTCGCATGCCGTACAACGCCATCCTTGGGTATCCAGCCTTGGCCAAGTTCATGGCAGTGACTCACCATGGCTACAATGTCCTCAAGATGCCAAGAAGCGGTGGGGTCATCATAGTCCCCTGTGAGGAGAAGGATGCAGTGTGTTCTCTTGAGCGTGCCTTCCAGGCCGCGTCAATTGAAGACCCAGATCGCAAGAGTGGGAGACTTCCCAAGGCAGTCCCCAAGAAAAAGAAGACATCACCTGGTCCGAGCCCTTAGGAGGCAGGCACCTCTAGTGGCACGACGCGAGGATCCGCGCCCATTCAAGGGGCGCCTCCCTCCGTCACATAGGAAGGCGTGCCTGGCGCCCTCCTCGGGCAAGGCTCGGGGGCTCTCTCTTGGAGGGCCACCGACTTTGCCAAGGTCACGAGGGAGGCGCTCGGGCACCACTTGGAGGCGTGCTTCGCGGCACGTTTCCCTCAGGAAGGTACGAGGCAAGGAAGGTCCAGCCCTCAGGAGTTCATCACTAAAATCACCCAGGAGCAACATGAGTCAAGAGTCATGCGCGGCAGCCGCCGCTTACCCGCCGTAGCTCCCCATCCAGGCAAGGATGGTGGGCTGCGCGTCTGCATCAATGTGCCAGGGCTCAATCGAGCCGTGTCTCAGGAGCGCCTCTGGCCTTCGCGCGTGGGATGTTGCGAGGGCCCGCCTCATAGCTATGTTTGCATGCCTCTCGGCCTGCCGAACGCGGCCGCTGCTCTTCAGCGCTTGGTGTGGAGCATTCTGGAGGCTCAGGAGGTCAGGCGCTGTGCGGTCCTGGCAGAGATGGAGATGGTCCTCGAGGAGCCGACTGGGCCCCCGGAGCCTCCCAAGGCCCAGGGCCCTGGGGGCTCATGAGGGTCGGCTTCCTCACCGCGCGTCATCCACTACTCCAACATTCCTTCGTCTCCAACAGTATCAGGTGACATCTTTCAAGTTCCATTTCAGCTGGGAGCGCCCCCAGGGCTGCATCATTCTGAGGTCGCATGGGTCCGTCCTTGCGGCATGTATCTCTTTTGCTCATGTCTTTAGGTTACCTTGCTGGGGGCGCCCCTCGGGATGCATTATCCCCAAGCCGCTCGGGCCTGACCCAGTGGCATGTATCTTTCCCGCATCTATCTAGGTCGTGTGCCTTGCACATTTGACCCGCTATGATTATCGTCTGTTGCCTAGCATGGGCCACTTTTCTCCTTCATGCTAATTGCTTGCGCGTTAAAAGGGGGGTACCTAAGCATTGCAACTCATGGGCTCTTATTGGCTCTCCAGCCCTCACCTCCTGGCCTTGTCCACGGCATCGCGACCTGGCATACCAGTGAAGGCTGAGCTCGCTCGAGGGCCGAGACCTGAGGACGTAGAGCATTGGCATCTAACCAATCTTGCAGGAATGGACCACCAACAAAGGCCCAGAGCCAGGTGCAACCCGCCTTGAGGTAGGGCCCCGTGAGTCCCGTGTCGGCTCACGGGTGCCCAGATACACCTCGTCTAGCCGTACCGTGCCGGCCATGCGTCAGGGCGGGGCTGTACACACCCCGGGGGCTCCTCCCGGAGGGGGGCCCCTCCCACACACCAGTGGAAGCACCATGCTCCATGCTGGATGATGACACTGCCGAGGAGTGGCTATGCCCGTACACATACGGAAGCACTATGCACCGCGCTGGTGATAAACAACTAAGGACGGCCCACGGCTGCATCAACCTCAGGGAGCTCAGAGCTCAGTGTTCGGCCCTATGCTAATGCCTCCCCTTGGGACGCCGCACGAGGGGGCTGGACACGAGGGTTGTGTCCGGGCCACGCCTGAGCGCACGCCACCCAGCCAGGTCCCTCGGACCTGGTCGTCACGCGCCCCTCTCCGAGCGGACCAAGGTACGGAGACCGTTTGAGCGTCAAGGGGGACTCCTGAGCATCGCGGCCCAGGAGCCTAACTGGTCACGTAGCCCCTCACCCCTTAGTTCCGAAAGGCTAACAGCGGCTGAGGTATGCGCGGGGCCGGGCCCTGCCGACATAGAACGACAAATCCACTTCTACACCTCCCTTCCCTATTTGTTGTTCGCGCGTCAAGGGGGACTCTTGGGCATCGCGACTCAGGAGCCTAACTGGTCACGTAACCCTCACTCCTTGGTTCCATCCTGGTTTCCGGTCGGGGCTAACGACGGCTGAGGTATGTGCGGGGCCGGGCCCTGCCGACGTAGAACACAAGGCAAATAGGAGGGAAAACTGCAAATTCTTGGAAATTCAGAAGCAAATATTATAGACCATAGGTTGTTTTCACAATGCCAAACACAAGTTTAAACGCCTCCATGAGGCATGGTGCATGTTGCAGGAATTAAAACAGGATAGAAGCCGCGAAGAGATCACATTTTGGCAGCGCCGTCGCTTGTGGTGGGGTCGAGCTGGGCATCTCCACCTCCCGAAGCCACGGAGCTGGCAGCACCTCGCTTGGGCCTGGTGCTGAAGGCGCGGAACTTCGCCAGCAAGGCCTCCGCTCGGCCCTTCACAGCCTCAGCAGCAGCAGCGGCAAGCTCGCCGCTCACAGGTTCCAGCAGGCTGTCGAGGTCGGCGTTGAGGTCGCGAAGGTAGACGTGGCTGAGGACGCGCGTCAGCGCCGCGGAAGAAAGGACACGTGCTTCGGCCTCCACCGTGGGACCGATGCCGTCCGCGACATCTTCAAGTGCCTAGAACAAGAAGGGAAGTAGCTTGGTGGGGCCGTCCTCCGCGCCAGCCAGTGGCTTCTCTAAGCCGCCATCGTAGAGCGTCTTCAGCATGGTGCGAGCTTGCTCCTCCAGCTTCACGAAGGCCACCCGATCCTTAGCCAAGACCTTCGCCTTGGCATCCAACTCAACTCTCTCCGCCTTCAGCGCCTGCTCCAGCATCCCCAACCGGCCGCGATTAGCCGAAAGCTCAGCGTCGTGATCCCTGATAGCAGCCTCCCGAGTTGTCATCTCCTCCTCCTTCTCCTGGCGGCCCCGGACCTCCTTGGCAAGCTCGTCACACAGGCCTAGCAGCTCGTCCTCCAGCGCCTTGCAGTGGCTCCGGACATTTGTAACGTCACCCAAAGCTGCATCGCAAGCGGCCTTGGCCTGGGAGGTGGCTTGCTTCTCCTCGTCGAGGGCCGACACAGCCTGGCTCAGAGCCGCTCTGACAGAGGCATCAGAGCGGACCCAGCCAAAGACAAACTCCAGGCGCCCGGCCGCCAGGCGAGGGTCGGCGCCTTGGAGATCTTCTCGCAGCCGACCCAGCTCGGCAGCAGCACGATCCAAGACGGTGGAAGGGGTCGGAGAGACGGCAGCCGGTGGAGTAGGAGGAGAAGACGACAGCGTAATCACAGCATCAGGCACCGGGGCCTTTTGAGCCTCGGCGGCCTCGACAATAGCATTAAGCATGGACACCTCTGGAGTTGCCAGGTCCACGGGGGTTGGATCCACACCAGTACGCCCCTCCTGGCCTCGCGAGGATGACCGGGCAAGGGAGGCGCGAGCCTCGCTGCCTCCTTTCCCCGCAGACGAAGGCGCAGCCCCGGCAGGCGAACTTGCCCCAAGCAGGGCCACCGAGGCCCCTTTCAACCTTTTTGCCGCAGGCGGCGGCCTAGCCAAAAGAATACAGACGTCAAGCCTTCGCGACAGAAACGGGAAGCAAAGCAGAAGTCGAGAACTTACTGGTCGGCATTCGCGGGCTCAAGCAGCCTCCGGCCAAACTTGAAGCCTGAAAGCCTCCTGCGGGGATCAGCCTCGGGAGGTCTGGAAGCAGAAGGCACGTCAGAGGGTCTGGAGCTGGCTTCAGGCAGCCCTAGGACCAGAGTAGACCCTCAGGAGATCAGCCCCATCTTGTCCTTCCTTGGGACCAAGGGCGGGTCCTCTCCCCCTCGCCTGGCGCCGGCCTCGTCATCATTCGGCATGGAACGGAGGGTGTTGGACCTTCGCCAAGAGGAGGTCTCCCCCGTCCCCTCAGCGGTCGCTTTGGAGTCGTGCTCTTCCTCCTCCTCCTCCTTGTCTTCCTCTCCCCCCTGCCGGAGTCGTCGGAGGACAAGTCCACCGTTGCCATCACCGCCAAATCCTCGGGAGCTTCCACCGGCACCAGTCCGTCCCCGTTGAAGGTGGGCATGGCGCTCACTACCAGCTCCCAGTCATCACGGAGGAACAAGGGGACCGAAGCGCCCTCCAGGCTCGTCACATCCTCCCCGACCAAGGAACGGAGGGTCGTGGCCAGATCCTTGTCGGCTAGGGCCTCAGAACTCAGGCCGATGACGGCGTCCACGTCCCCGAGCCTCCACAACGGGCGTGAATGCGCCTGAAGTGGAGCCACCCGGTGCACCAAGAACCCCCTCAGGACTATGGCCCCGGTCAGCTTCGCCGTCCTCAAGTTGCCCGGCCTCAGGTCCGCATTCATCTTCTTCAGCACCATCTTCGCCCGATGATCGTCAAGCTCCGCGCGAGACCATGCATCGACGGCCTTGGGTTGCCCCGTAGGCAGCGCCAGTCGGGGGTGGATGCGCCCGACGTCCACCATGACCCACTTGCTCCGAAAGCCGTCGATCCTCTTCCCCGTCTTTGATATGGCATTGGATTTGGAGTATGCAACGAAGCCCACACACGCGGAGATGTGGGCACCTGAAACTTGGAGGGAGAAGAAATAGTGCAGCAGGGCCAATGAGGGCATCACCCCGACGTGAGCCTCACAATAGTAGGCGAAAATCGCCAGGAGAAGGACAGAGTTGGGGTGGAGATGTAGGGCATGCGGATTGTATTGACGAAGAATAGCAAGGAAGAACTCGGATAAGGGAGGCACCAGACCAGCGATGATGGTGCTCATGAAGAACGGATAGAAGGTGATCCCCTTGTCTTTAGGCTGGGTAGAGCCGGGCCGAAGCACGGTCTTCCCCGCCTCGCTGCCCTACGCCGCCGTCATCAGGCGCGCGAGGGCGAGATTCTTCTCCGACATATTCGGGGGATCCAGAGCCGGTGAGTACCACGCCTGTGGACCCTCGGGCACGGTCTTGCGAGGCGCCATTGCTCGCCGGAGGTGAAGAATTGAGGCGGATCTGGAGATTTAGGAAGCAAGAGGGTAAAGGGCAAGAAAAGAGATCTGAAGCAAGACGAATAACGAAGGCAATCCTAAACCGGACCAACCCTTTTGTCAGATGGGCAGTTGTCGAGGCATCATGGGGGAGAAGAGACGCCCACGTCCAATCAACCGCCACGCGGCGCCCAAGGTCGCAGGCTGTTGGGGCCCGTAGCGCTTCGCACTTGCCCCTTCGCTTCTCCGCTAAGCCAAGTCCGCACGCGCCTTGGGCCCGGGGGCTACTGTCGGCATTCTGGGAACGGGGGACCCCAGACTTGCCTGCCTGCGGCCTGCGGCATGGCTCGAGTAGTGGCCCAGTGCGGCCCATCTTCACCGACTCAAGCTCAAGACCCTTGCGAGGGGCCAAGCCTCGCGGGGCAGACGACAGGAAGCTGCCTCGGGAATGGCCTCACCAGGCAGGCTCGCGAGGAGGCAGAGAGATCAAGGCAAGGGTACCTCGTGAGGTGCTCGTGACGCAAGCCATGACGATCGAGACCAGGCGGGCGCCAGGCGGGCACCGGCCTGGGCAGTGTCCTTGTTTCCTCTTTGGTGCAAAGGGGGCAAGCACAGGCGCGGAGTACCAAGGCGTCAAGTAAAGGTTGCCATTTAGGTGCAACGAGACCGAGACCAGCAGAGCGGCAGGATGGAGGTCACCATGGAGCCCAAGACGGTGTCATCGTCAGGGCCTTTGGCAGTCGAAGACCAACTTTAGTCAGGATAAGTGTACTAGATGTTCCCCTTCAAAATGGCCGTTGTTGGCGCCCTTCCCGCTCAATATTTGGGAAGAGGGCCAGGGCCTCTATATATAGGGCTAGCCACCATAGTAGAGGGCATCTAAGAGAGTCCCCATCAGATTGAGAGGTGATTGAACTCTCCCAAGTAGTTCATCGCACCAGCCCAAGAACACTTCTCGCGAGGCTGTACTCCCACTGTACTGTTCATCATCCGCCCCTGAGGCAATCCACACACCACACACTAGAGTAGGCTATTACACCACAATGGTGGCCTGAACCAGTATAAACCCTATGTCCCTTGTGTTGTTCATATCGCTAGCATAGATTCTCAGTGAGGCGTTGGGACGTAGGTTGGTAGAGGAGAGATCTTTGCGCGCACCCCAGAGTTCGAACCTTAAGGGTCTGCCGGAACCCAACATCCGACAGTTAGAAACCAGGAATCCCAAAAGCTTGCCTGCCGGCACAACGAAGACACACTTGGCCGGGTTAAGCATCATATTGTAGACCCGAAGATTATCAAAGGTCTCCCTTAAGTCATCTATCAGTGTTTCCTTCTCTCTGGATTTCACCACAATATCATCTACATAAGCATGAACATTACACCCAATCTGAGTATGAAGACAATTTTGCACACAACGCTGATAAGTCGCCTGGGCACTCTTGAGCCCAAAAGGCATAGAAACATAGCAGAAGGCTCCAAAGGGAGTAATAAAAGTTGTCTTCTCCTGGTCATTAACTGCCATCTTGATCTGATGATATCCAGAATAAGCATCTAAAAACTCAAACGCTCATAACCCGTCGTAACATCAATGATTTGATCAATACGAGGAAGATCAAAGGGATCAGCTGGAGAAGCCTTGTTCAAGTCCGTGTAATCCACACACATACGCCAAGTGCCATTCTTCTTGAGCACTAGCACTGCGTTAACCAACCACTCAGGATGAAATACTTCAATAATGAACCCAGCCGCCAAGAGCCGGGCCACCTCCTCACCAATGGCCTTACGCCTCTCCTCATTAAACTGCCGAAGAAACTGCTTGACCGGCTTAAATTTTGGATCAATATTGAGAGTGTGCTCAGCGAGTTCTCTTGGCACACCCAGCATGTTAGAAAGTTTCCATGCAAAGATGTCTCGGTTCTCATGAATGAACTCGATGGGCGCGCTTTCCTATTTGGGATCCAGATTAGCACTGATACTGAACTGCTTGGATGAGTCACCAGGAACGAAATCAGCAAGCTTGATGTCGTTGGACGATTTAAACTTCATCACCGGGTCATGCTCTGTAGTGGGCTTTTTTAAAGATGTCATATCAGCCGGATCAACATTATCCTTGTAAAACTTCAACTCTTCCGCTGCACAGACCGACTCAGCATAAGCCGCGTCTCCTTCCTCACACTCCAAGGCTACCTTCCGACTGCCATGAACCGTGATGGACCCGTTGTAACCCGGCATCTTGAGCTACAGATAAACATAACACAGCCATGCCATGAACTTGGCATAAGCCGGCCGTCCAAACAGAGCATGATATGGGCTCTTGATTTTGACCACTTCAAATGTTAACTTCTCAGCCCTGGAATCGAGCTCATCTCCAAAAGCTACCTCCAGTTCAATCTTGCCAACTGGGTATGCCGACTTACCAGGAACCACACCATGGAAAATAGTATTGGACTGCTTAAGATTCTTATCAGTTAATCCCATGCAACGGAAGGTTTCATAATAAAGGATATTAATGCTGCTACCTCCATCCATGAGCACTTTAGTAAACTTGTCACCACCAACTTGAGGTGCCACCACCAAAGCCAAGTGACCCGGGTTATCAACCCGGGGCGGGTGATCCACCCGACTCCACATAATGGGTTGCTCAGACCATCACATGTACTGGGGAACTGCCGGCTCAATGGCGTTCACCGCCCTCTTGTGAAGCTTCTGGTCCCGTTTGCACAAACTTGTGGTAAAAACGTGATACTGCCCGCTGTTCAACTATTTTGGATGACTCTGATATCTAGACTATTGCGCTTGCTAACCCCCTTGGCCAGATCGTTGATTATAACCACCTTGGCTACCTTGATTAAAACCGCCATGATTATTCTGGTGGCCCTGGAAACCGGAATTAGAGCCGCCACCTCCATGACTCGGACCATGAAAACCGTTACTGCCTGAGCCGGCACCCGACCCATGATTGTCGTCAAAAATGTTAGAATTCTTGAAATCCTTCATAATCGTACAATCCTTCCACAGGTGAGTGGCCGGCTTCTCCCGAGTGCCATGCCTTGAATAGGGCTCATTTAGCAACTGCTCAAGAGTGGGACCTGACCCGCCAGACCGAGGAGGTGGCCTCCCCTTACGTCGTTGATTGTTGCCCTGCGCATTAGTGTTAGCCACAAATTTCGAGCTACCATCAGCCTTACCTTTGTTATTGCCTCCTTGATTTGACGAGTTATGCTGAGATCCCTTAGCATTGCCATTCTTCTTTCCCTTCCCTGTCTTCTTATTGTCAGACTCGGGATCCTTGGTACTATCAGAGTCAGCATACTTGACTAGAGCCGCCATCAGCTGGCCCATGTCATTACAATCGTGTTTGAGCCGCCCCAGCTTCTGTTTCAGAGGCTCAAAACGGCAAATTTTCTCCAACATTAAGACTGCATAACCGGCGTCCATCTTATCAAATGAATGTATTATGGCCTTGACCCGGCGCACCTGATGGGTCGTGGACTCACCCTCCTCTTGCTTGCAATTAGTCAAGTCCACAATCAACATGGGCTATTTGCATGTATCTTTGAAGTTCTGAACAAACCGCTCTTTTAACTCTACCCATGAACCGATGGAATTAGGTGGCAGCCCCTTCAACCAAGTACGGGCCGTTCCATCCAGCATCATGGTGAAGTGCTTGGCCATTGCAGCATCACTGACATCCAATAGCTCCATGGCCATCTCATAGCTTTCGATCCATGCCCCAGGTTGTAAGTCGGCTGTGTAATTAGGCCCTTTTTGAGGTCCCTTGAAATCCTTGGGCAAACGCTCGTTACGTAGAGCCAGTACCAAACAAGGTACGCCCCCGGTCCTAGCGGTCACGCCTGCCTCAATTGAAGTCATTGGATAAACCGGAAGGGGCTGATAAGCCACCTACTGAGCCACCTGCTCAATTTACTAATGCACTCTGTCCTGATTACGCAAGTTAGAAACTCCATCAAGCACCGGGTCGTGCCCGTGCGGCTGATCATGGCGCTTGGCATTGCTTGAAATGGCTGGTGAGTCCTTGTGTCTGCTATAACTCCGGCCCCGGCTTGGACGTGGAGTTGAATGAATCATGTCTCTATTGTAAGAATATGCCTCCTGTTGTGATAAGTTCGTCTGAAAAAGCTCTCTGACCCTTCGTGTTTCTACCGCCGTCGGAGAATCGCCATCAACTGGGAGAGCCGCCAATCGCGCTGCCGTGGCAATCATGTTCTCCAGTGGATTAGAATAATGACTCGGTGGTGTTGGTACATGCTGAGGCGGAGCAATATTCGGACGTGGGGGTTCCATCACACGTGGCTGAACCGGCGTTCCTGCCCCAGGTACCACAGTCTGGTTTACCTCCGGCGGGTTACTAGGCCCTGCACCAGGCATGCAAAAAAGGTTTCTAGGCTCATACACCGTTAGTAGACAGGACTGGTGCCTTCTCCTCATGACCTCATTAGATGCGTTTTGATCCATTCTAAGCTGAAAAGCCTGTGCCTGAATCTGCTAGCATGAGCATCCAGAGCCGCCCATTCCGCGGCCATCCTGACGTCCTCTGCCGCCAAGTCTTCTTTAGCTTGCGCTATTTCCTCACGTAGCTGCGCTACCTCGGCATCATGCTGAGCTTGATTCTCCGGGTTAACCATGGTTGTCAACAGAGCCGTCAATTTATCCATCAGAGACATCAAAACCTGAGCCGGCGAGCGCATGAGGCCTCCTGCCCCGGCCGCTGTCACCACTGCTGACCCGGAAGTCATTGTTGACGTGGTTGAAGAGTTTAGCCTAGGCTAGGTACCAGCCATGAAGACCCCGACTCTGCTTGGCGGCTCAAAGGGGTCCGGAATACTACTGCCATCGGAGTACATGGCCGTCTCACCCGTGGACGACTCACCATCAGAGTACATGGCCGTCTCACCGCCAGATACGGATCCTTCAGAAAATTCCCCTCCATGGATGCATCCTATGAAGGCATGCTTCATGGTGGGCTAAGCTCGGGAGGGTCTCGCACGCTGAGCCGTCTCGACGATGTTGGTGCAGATGTCCGGCTCAGGGACCAGCTCACCGATCTTGCTGATGAAGACGTGAATTCCGCTGAAGGGGACCCGGTACCCGTACTCAATTGAGCCGGTGTCGGGGCCCCAGCCTGCATCATCGATGTAGAGCTTGCCGCGACGACTCTTGGTTATCCGGCCCACAGCATATCCTTTGAGCCCTTTGAAGCTGCCCTTCAAGAACTCAAATCGATCGTGCGCTGGCCCCATGGTGGGTGCCAACTGTCGTGGAATTGTCACGGCAGATGTCCTAGCAAAAGGACTTAGTCGTGGAGCCATCGCAACTAGGAAGCTTAAAGGGGTTAAACGGGACAAAGGACATGGGGTTTATACTGGTTTGGCCCCTTGTGGTGAAGGTAAAAGCCTATGATCCAGTTTTGGGTGGTATTGCTTATGTCTCGATTACCAGGGAGCGATTCTGCTTGACCTAGTTCTTGATCTATTGTTACTTGTCCTGAACTGCCGCCGGGTCGTCCCATTATATACAGAGGTCGACGCCCAGCGGCTCACAGAGTCCCGTCCAGCTCATAAACAGTGTCCGACTCGGTGACTATCTATTCTTGCCTTACAATATAAGTTACACATATATGGTGATTTATCTCTATGGGCCTTAAGTCGCCTTTGGTCCTTGGGCCTTTAACTGAACCGACATCTTCAAATATCTTCATGGGCTTCGTAATAATGAATCACCATAGGTATGACCCGGCCCCTCCGGGGCGGGTCATGCCTAATAGTTATATCCCCAACACCTTCACTTTAGGTATAGGATTTATTTTATTTTCCGAGTTGTTGCAAATCCAAAATCGTAGCACCATTCTGTGGAATTTGTTTGTCCGTTACTTAGCAAAAATTCACTTGTAGATCTAAAGTGTCACAACAGTACGGACGGCTTAACTGATAAACCATAACCCTCCATATATCATTAGCCCCCCTTGTAAGCCGCCAATATACGTATTTGTATAACTCAGTGTTGTCTTCCAACTTAACATGTTGGCTCTTTATATCACTTACCTTTGAATCAATGGCCGACTTAACAACATAGTCTTAAATCGACAATATTTTCCTTTCAGACCTTCATTCTCAACAATGACCAAGATTGTCACCTCATGCAACTAGGTAGCTTCCCAGGTCACCGAGGAAACTTTAAATGAATTCGTCCAGACATCTGTCTTAGCCAAAAAAAGATGTCATCCACTGGAGGGTCCCAGGCCCAGAAACCCCTCCTGAGCCCAAGGAAGGCGAACTGATTGTTTTTATTGATCATCTGCTCCGAGGTTTTACTCCTCTCGGCTCAAAAAAAAATCACGATGTGCTTCATTTTTTCAAACTCCATCCTCAAGATATCGGCCCCAATTTTGTTTCAAATATCTACAACTTTCAAGTATTCTGCGAGGTATATCTTCAATAGGAGCCAACTGTAGAATTATTCATAGAGTTTTACTATTTAAACTGTCAGACTAAGTTCACAAATGGGCCCAACCTAGAGTTATGTGGCATTTCAATTCAGAGGCGGAAAGAAGCTACTTTCCCAGCCGCTAAACTGCCCAGTCATCCCAAGGACTGGAATCAAACTTGGTTTTACTGTCAAGATACTTCTCTAGAAGGTGAGAATTCACTGTCAGGTTATCGTACAAATCGGCTTAGCAATAGGCACCCCGTCCTAGAACGGATCAGCACAGGTGAACGGGCCAAATATAGGCCCGTATTTTCCAAGATTAGAGCCTTAATGGCCAATGGTTTAACTGGGATTGACCTAGTCTGATGCTGGGTCGCATGGAGAATTCTGCCTTTAAGACGCCGATCCGGCTTAATGTGCGACTATACTGGAGACATCAAGGACCCTCTGCGCCACTATCTGGTAGAGCTGGCTGATGAAGATATCAATAATATGACCAAGACTCTGCTGAACGAGAGCTTGGAATATTGCAACAAGACTGGCTTAACACCTTTTTGTACCCTTGATAAACCTCCAGCTGTAAGTATTTGACAACAACTTCCTGGTTTTGTTCAGCTATTCATTTGAAAACTGATTTCTTATAATAAATTTAACTTCCGCAGGCTGACTCTTCTTTCTGGAATAAGAAACTGCAAGATAAACCAGCTAAGAAGACCCGGACGAAGCACAAGGCTCCAAAAAAGTCGGCCAATAAGAAGACCAACCCCTCCGAGTTATTTGACTTGGATGACGATGAGTCGGAGGTAGAACCTGACTCCCTTGGCTCATTTTTTGTACATCTTATTGACAATGATTACTTTCAGGATGACACAGAAGACAGTCACGCAGATAGTGAAGAGGTAATTATCCTTTCCTCCAACTCAGATCCTCTACCAAGACAGAAAGTTCGTCAAGCAAGCCGGAAAGTAAGATTTTCTCACCCTTTAGCATACTTGGATCCCAACTTTATTTTGAAGAAACAGCAGCATGAAGTTCGCCGCACAACCCAGAATAGTGGCGGTGGGATTCTTTCCTCCGGCTTACCCAACACGTCGGCTCCTCGCAAACACTGTCCAGAGGTTTCACAGACTTCTGATTTAGCTTTTCCAAAGGCGGGTCTCACTCGTCAGCCCCTTAATCCTTCTGATTCAAATTATCAGGGTACTTCCAATTCATCTTTCGATGACTCAACGGGAACTCATATCCCGGATTCCATGATTGGCCCTGGGTAACAATTATTACCCTTATTGTCTTGGATTTGTATATATATATATATAGACGTCTTTTCATTTTCCTTTATCAGCAGAATGGCCAAGCCAAGCAAGAAGGCCAAAATAAATAAGACGGTTGATGACCCCAAGGCACATGCACCGGAACAACAACAGCTTGAGTCTAAAAACTTCATGCAAAATGTTGAAAATCCTGCTGATGAGCCGCCGCCAGAAATCCCAGAGGCCTCTATGGACCCCCATAACTGCTGATGAATCAGCTGCTAAGCCGCCAAGCCCTGCCAAGCCTACTAAAGTGGTTGAAGACAATGTTGTGGTTATCGGGACGGCTTACACAACACCTGGCAATCCCACCATCCTATCCAAGCACAGCGCCAAGGAAGAATTTTCAGCTGCTGACAAAGGCAAGTGGAAGTTGGACTTGGAGAGCCATGCTCAGTTCAATGCTCAAGAACTTCATGCGGGTTATCTGAACCGCCTTCATACCAGTCGTGACTTTGAAGCCGACTTGGTCAATCTTATGAAAGAACGCTTTGAGGTAAGCAATGAAGAAGACCTTTCTCATATAAGTTTATATCAATGAGCCTCTAAGTCTACAGAATATAGAAGAATGAAATATACTATAGACTTAGATAATTTTCTTGATTTTGTAGCTATACCACTCCCATTTGTAACTTTCCAATATTGCTGAATCATAACATGTAGGGCCGGCTTAAAATTGGAAAGTTGCAAGCCGGGTCTTCAATACTTGAACTGCTAAAATGCACATATGTAGCCCCCAAGGGCCGGCTTAAGCTGCATAGTTAAGCTGGGACTTATCATAATATGTAGGAACAAATCCAAACATGTGGCCCTAAAGGCCAGTTTAATCTTCATAGCTAAACCGGGTCATCGAAATTTTTGCTTGAAAAGAGCAATGTACATTAGCCCCCAAGTACCAAGTAAAATACTTGTATTGTTCTTGGGACTTCAAAGAATAATGCCAAAATAATGTCCATCTTTCTCATTGCAGGCTGAACTGAACATGAAAGAATCCCAAGTCTCTGATCTGCAATAGAATATCAAGACCCAAGAATCTGAAACTTCCAAAGCCAAGTCAGAGTTGAAAGCTATTTTAGAATATGCTAAGAAGCTGAAGAAAGATTTCGATACTGAAAGAACTGGCTGGGAGACCGAGAAGGCGGTGCTGACAAAGAGAGCTGGAGATGCTGAAGCTGCTCTTAAACCGGTGACTGATGAGTTATTCGGTTTAAAGCATCAAGTCATTAGCATGACATCCACCATCTTTGGTAAGCAACATTGTACTTTAAACTTTCATCATCAATATTTAATAATCACAAGCCGTCTCATCAGTACCTTTGTCAATGCAGGCTCCTGCAGCTCAAAGCTGGGTCAAGACATGCGTGTCCGGCTTAAAGTTGCATACACCTTGGTGGAAGAACTATACACTGGCGCCCAAAGGGCCATCTCTGCCGCCTCTCACAAGAAGCAACCATCTTCCCTTATCAAGGAAGTGTTAGAAAAATTATCCGTGCTACCAAAGAGAGTTGAAGATCTGAAGCTATCAGCCACCCGAGCCGGTGCCATCACCGCATTAAGCCGGGCGAAAGCATGGCAAGCAGAGCTTGACCCGGAGGAGTTGGCCAGTGGTTGCCCAAGGCTGAAAGAAGACGGGTCCCCCTTTAAAGCGACAGATTTCACCAATATTGTAAGGGAGATGCACCCTTTGGCGAGAAAACTGGTTGATGAAACTAATCTTTCCAAGTACAATCCGGCTTATGATGCTAAAAATACAAAAGTGAAGGCGTCGGTTCATGAGGCTGTGGACCACATCCCGCCAACACGTAAGCATACCTTCGCTCCTGACATTGACCCGTTAACCCTTATAGACGATGAAGTTGTTTTCAAAGCTTTGACTGGAATCAATTAGGCCACATCTGACTTCCAGCCAACGGGTAATGAAGAGGAAGGTGAACCGGCGCAAGATGATCTGGAAACCTCCGCACGCATAGACCAGGACAACTGATCTTCTGCGGCGGTTTATGAATTTGACGCCTCAAAACACTTAATCATTTGGGATCACCGATGGCCTTCTAATAGGCTGTCTAAAACATTGATCTGTCATGCCATCGTGCATGTTTGTTTGCATAACACTTTTGAGTCGTGGATCTGATGTTTTGAAGATCTGCCACTTATGCTTATAATGTCATCCATTATGCAAACCATATTTATCATATTTCCTGCATACAAGAAGATAACAAATTCCCTGGTGATGACGCACAAGTATAGGGGAAGAGTGTCGAACCCCACAAGGAGCAGAAGGAAATGACAAGCGGTTTTCAGTAAAGTATTCTCTGTAAGCACTGAAATTATCGGTAACAGATAGTTTTGTGATAACGTAATTCGTAACGAGTAACAAGTAACAAAAGTAAACAAGGTGCAGCAAGGTGGCCCAATCCTTTTTGTAGCAAAGGAAAATCCTGGACAAACTCTTATACAAAGGAAAGCGCTCCCGAGGACACATGGGAATTATCGTCAAGCTAGTTTTCATCATGCTCATATGATTCACGTTCGTTACTTTGATAATTTGATATGTGGGTGGATCGGTGCTTGGGTACTGCCCTTCCTTGGATAAGCATCCCACTTATGATTAACCCCTCTCGCAAGCATCTGCAACCACGAAAGAAGAATTAAGGTAAACCTAACCATGGCATGAAACATATGGATCCAAATCAGCCCCTTACGAAGCAACGCATAAACTTGGGTTTAAGCTTCTGTCACTCTAGCAACCCATAATCTACTTATTACTTCCTAATGCCTTCCTCTAGGCCCAAACAATGGTGAAGTGTCATGTAGTCGACGTTCACATAACACCACTAGAGGAGAGACAACATACATCTCATCAAAATATCAAACGGATACCAAATTCACATGACTACTTATAACAAGACTTCTCCCATGTCCTAAGGAACAAATGTAACTACTCACAAATCATATTCATGTTCATAATCAGAGGGGTATTAATATGCATAAAGGATCTGATCATATGATCTTCCACCAAATAAACCAACTAGCATCAACTACAAGGAGTAATCAACAATACTAGCAACCATAGGTACCAATCTGAGGTTTTGAGACAAAGATCGGATACAAGAGATGAACTAGGGTTTGAGAGGAGATGGTGCTGGTGAAGATGTTGATGGAGATTGACCCCCTCCCGATGGGAGGATCGATGGTGATGACGATGGTGATGATTTCCCCATCCCGGAGGGATGTTTCCCTGGTAGAATAACTCCGCCAGGACTCCCTCAGTAGCCCCTGAACCAGGCTTCAATGACGATGAGTCCGGCACGCAGATTTTCTTCGGCATTGCAAGGAGGGTTCCATCTCCGAATACTCCAAGATAAACTTCGAACACATGAATCGTGTCCGGCTCTGCAAAATAAATTCCATATACCATCGTAGAGAGCATAATATTCCACAAATCCAATCTGCTGACAGCTTTTCCTAGCGTGACATCACGTCGTGGCCCAGTCACTACGAACCATTTTTCCCAGCCTGCCACTATGCGTGTTGCGAGGCGGTTTTATTGGCACGTCTTGTCGAAGCAGAAATCGTGTTCCCCTAATCACGGGATTCTCATCAATACGGGCGTGGGTAACCCAACTACGCCTGTTGGTATGACTCCTCAATTTTAGGCAAGTCCCAAACGGTCACGCCGAGGACGCTTGATATTCACCGCCTTTATAGAGGGACCAAGGCCCATCCCTTTCTTCCCACGCTTGCTCCTTCCCCCACCTCGAGTTCCAACACCCAAAGCTTAGGCTTAAGCACTTCGGACCTTCAATCATGTCCGGACCCAACCTTCAAGGTCGGTGGAGCTCAGGGAGGCCAGGTATCTGACCGCCGAAATCCAGCACAGGCTTCCTGCCCATGGGCAAGTCATCCTCACTCCTGAACCCAACGAGAGCGTTGTATTTGTTTCCCACTTCCTCCGAGGCTTAGGCTTTAGTCTTGATCCCTTTGTGAGGGGGCTCATGTTTTATTACGGGCTAGATTTTCATGATCTAGCTCCGGATTCCATCCTTCACGTCTCGTCGTTTATCGTCGTGTGCGAAGCCTTCCTCCACATCACCCCACACTTTGGTCTATGGCTCAAGATCTTCAATGTAAAGCCAAAGGTGATCGATGGGCGACACGCGGAGTGCAGAGGCGCTATAATAAGCAAAAGCACCGATGCCCCATGGCCAGAAGGTTCCTTCCTAGAGGTGTCCGATTTATGGCAACGGAGGTGGTACTATATCACAGCTCCCCGAGGCACAAAGTGGGCGGCTGCCCCTGCCTTCCACTCGGGCCCTCCGCCTCAACTGGCATCGTGGGCTAACGAAGGACTGGACTAGGGGCCTGCTAATGACGTACCGACATTGCAGAGCTGCATTCGGGATCTTCTTGAGAGTGATGTCAGCCTCATTAAAATAATTCAGGTAATGCTAGTCCGTCGGGTCCTGTCGTGCAAACGTCGACCTCTCTGAATGTGGGAGTTCAACCCAGAAGGACCGCAAACTATTCAGCACTTCTTCAGCCTGACGCTCGAAGGGATGTATCGGCTATTCTTTGGATCATGCATAAAGTGTCCAGACACCACCGAGGATGTGGGCTTGAACTGCAATCGTCCAGATACCCAAGTAAGTAACTCTGCAACCGAACACGTTGTTCGTATTTACCACAGCATTATTCTGAAAACTATCAGCGGCCAGGATTGGCTAAGCAAGGCGGAGAGGATCAGGTGTTCAGCCCCGCTTCCAGAAGGCTCGCCGAATCCTGCGTTAACCAGGATGCTTAAATGCGCACCGTATCAAGTGCCATCGGGGAAGGATGAAGGGAAGAGTAGAGAAGCCGAAAGCGAGCTTCATACATTGTACATCCCAACCAGGGGGTTTAATGTCTCCATGAAGGAGGATAATCA
>NC_041387.1:45562133-45575181 GCF_002162155.2 Triticum dicoccoides
AGGAAAGAAACCCTCGTCGGGGAGCCCTGCACCAGAGGGCGTCCTCATCGCGCAGCGCCTGCCAACAGGCCAACCCTCCACCGAGCTGTAAGTAAAAAAGGACTATGATAAAACATGTCCTGCTTTATCTCTGAGAATAATAGCAGAGATCTATCTCTTTCAGTCCGGCTCATAGCCCTTCTCAACAGAGTTCGTCTTCGGGGGATCTTCTTCTGGAGATGATGGAGAGTGAAACTCCACCTGCCTCCCCGCCCATGGGGCGGACGACCTCGAGGTGTCGTCACGGAGGATTTCTCCTAGTCCACTAAGACCAGAAGTTAATGCTTCGTCCGCCCGAAGCCCGGAGTATTCGGCTCCCAAGGAGAGCAACAAGAAGAGTCCGGGATTGTCCGGCACCGAGCCAGACACACTGACGGGCCTTCTGGATTGAGCGACTATATCCAAGGCGCATGGTGCTTTAATGAGTATGGTGTTTGAGAGAATTTCATCCGCCAAAAGCGGGTTGAATGAAGCTTCTATAAGCCTGCTCAAAGGCTTTGAGGTACGCAAAGAAATATGTAAACTTTCAGTTGTACCACACATGCTAGGTGTGCTCTGTGTAGATAGTAGCCCCTGAGACTCTAGTTGCCAGCCCGAGGCAGCAAACGGAGGATCATACTCCCAAGTAATGATCGCGCTGCATTATGTGCAGATGGCTAAGTGTCCGGCGGTTGATCGGACTGCTGAGTTCGCTGAACTAAGGCGATAGCTTGATGTGGCCGATGCCGACATCGCGCTTGTGAACAAGCGGCTTGACAAGGCACATGGTATGTGATTATTTTGTAAATTGTCAGCGAATATTTTAAGAGGAGCATGATGCTAGTATCTATAATATCTTGTGGCTGCAGATGGAGCTACTGCCGTGGAGGCCCTTCGGGTGGAACTTGCCCTAGCCAAGGAACAAGCCAGGAGAAGTGATGTGGCTGCCCTAAAGGCGGCCGAAGAGTTAAGAGCCGAGCAGGCTGCTCATCACCAAAGCGAAGACCAAATAGCCAAGATGGCTGTTGAGCTGAAAGATGCCGCTGGACGATATGAGCTCCTTGAAAAGGAGAGCCAAGCGAAAGCGGCTAACCTGAAGAAGGCCTTGGAAGCGGCCAAGGAAACGCGCTCTAAAATCAGAGCTGCTCGGGAGGAGCTTCGACAAGCTGGAAATATCACGGCTGGGAGGCCCTTCTTGTTGCCGATGAAGTTTGGAGATCCGAAGTATGCCCATCTGGATCAGCTATGGAGTGCTGCAGACGCGTATGGAGACTTGGCAAAAAGTACTGCTGATGCGACCAAGTTTTTCAAAGACCAAAAAGATAATGACGTGGAAAGGTTATCATGGTAGCAGTTCAGTTCCCCAACGCGTCCGCTGCCATGGAATGAAAAGATGGCTGCATGGGCCGAGCTCCATAGGTTGTCCGGACTTGCCATGAGGTCTGTCGTAGACCATCTATGGCCGAAGGGACCAAGGCCGGACAGTTATTTTGGTTTAGTGCAACAATTCCTTGGCGCTGCATCGCGTATCGATGCTGTGAAGAGATCGGCGTGCATAGAGGGTGTGTGGATGGCTCTTTCCCGTGTTAAAACATATTGGGCGGATATGGAGGCCACCGATATTGCAACCCGAGGTCCGGCGGGAGGCCAGGATCCGGCTGAGCAATATTTTGAGCAACTCCTAGAAGGCGCCCGTTTAATAGAGGCTCAGTGCTCGAAGAGTATTATGTTCGAGTGACATATATCTCAATTGTAAAAACAATGTTATTTTTATTATAAAGGCTGTATTTATACTTTTGCCTGAAAGTATTGTAGTGCCTCCTGTGCGGTCGTTTATGTATGTATATAACCTGAAAGTTTGCAGTCGTCGGCTTCAGCCCCACGCATACAATGCGGGGGTGTTTGAAAAAGGCACGTAATCACACTTGATCCAACGTCTTGGTCCATTAAGGAGGTGATCGCGCGTCGAACTAGGCAATTAGACTAGATTGCTTTAACACTTTCACTTAGCCATAGGAGTTTGACAGTGGGGCTACTATATAGTCCCTGGTACTTCCGCGTTCATCCAAATTCGGTGTGCGTACGTACATGACCTAGAAACCAGTCCTTCGTTAATGCGGAGGAATCCCGAAGATTTTGCTGAGTCATCGAGTGGTTGACCAGTCTCTCACTGTATCATGATAGTCAGTTTTCGGCTTTCTCTACTGAGGTGCTCGTCTGGAATAACCAGGGCACAATCGCAGTAGTTCTCGTTTGGCCACCTTAGACGATAAAACGGAACGTAAGGTAGCAAACCCAGGAGCCGGGCAAACCCAACATTTCACCAAAGACATGATTCGGAGCTGATGCATATAAGGCCAAACTCACGACGCCGAACACTCCCGAAGGTATTCGGACTTTGTAACATATACTGGGCTGAGTAACGCCCTCGATAATGAACCCCGAATGACCAGGTACGCGCATTAATTTGACGTGGCGAAATGCCAATAACGCCAGTATCCCTCGTGGGTGTATTGAGTACCCATGGGATGTCAAGCAACAAGAGACATTAAAGAAGGTTTATGCAGGGGCTTAATCTAAAGAGAAACCTTTTAGCGGGGCCTTGCTGCACGTCTGCGCCTTTGTCTCCGTTGTGCTGTATCTTGGAAGGGTGTAGCTCGATTGTCATCTGTAAAAAAGGAAAACTCAGGTAAAAGAGTTTAGTGTAATCGTGCGAGAAGTTGGTTATTCTCAGTGAATCACGAAAATGCAATATATTATTATATTAATAGGGTCAAGCCGAACTGTGGGTTTTGTTACATATTCGCAGCCCCTAGCATCGCTATGGGGGTATATCTATAGACCCCAGCTCAGGTTTATCTGTGCTATTACCACTGGCGGTGCGCCGGACTCGTCTAACTGTGTCCGTGGTCTTGACGACCGATCATGTGTTCTTGTTGTAGAGGCCGCTTAGTGTTCGGCCGCTAGAGCCGCCACATATTCTTCTGCTCGTAAGGAACGCTCTGTGTTTCCACTAACTGTGATGACGCCACGTGGGCTGGGCATCTTGAGTTTAAGGTAGGCATAGTGCAGCACTGCGTTGAAGCGAGCGAAGGCCGCTCTTCCGAGTAGCGCGTGATAGCCGCTTCAGAATGGAGCGATATCGAAGATTAATTCTTCGCTTCTGAAGTTGTCAGGAGAACCGAATATAACCTCTAATACGAGAGAGCCCGTGCAGCGGGCCTCAACGCCTGGTATTATTCCTTTAAAGGTAATGTTGCTTTTGCTGATTCTTGATGGGTCTATTCCCATCTTGCGAACAGTGTCCTGATATATCAGATTGAGACTACTGCCGCCGTCCATAAGGACTCGTGTCAGATGGTATCCATGAATTATTGAGTCGAGAACCAAGGCAGCCGATCCTCCATGCCGGATACATGTCGGATGATCCCTGTGATCAAAAGTGATCAGCAGGCCGACCAAGGGTTGAATCTGGGGGCGACGGGATCTACCGCGTATACGTCTCTTAGTGCGCGTTTGCACCTTCTCTTTGGTATATGAGTTGCGTAGATCATATTCGCTATTTTGACTTCTAGTGGGAATTTTTTCTGTCCCCCAGTGTTCGGCTGGGGAGCCTCATCCTCGTCTTCACTTGGCGTCTTCCTTCCTTTGTGTTCGGCGTTTAGCTTGCCGGGCTGCTTGAAGACCCAACATTCTCTGTGGGTGTGGTTTGCAGGATTTTCGGGGGTGCCATGAATTTGACATAATCTGTCTAGAACCTTATTTAGGCTGGACGGTCCATCCCATCTGCCTTTAAATGGCTTTTTCTGTTGACCGGGTCGAGAGCCCCTAAATCCGGCATTGACCGCCGTGTTGTCCGGACTCTCTTCCTTGTTTCGACGCTTGTTTTTATTGCGTCGTGGCTTCCCGTTGCCATCCCTAATTTCGGATGTGCCTGGGTCGCTGGTGCCTCTACAGGCCAACCAGCTGTCCTCACCCGCGCAAAAAGCGGGTCATAAGGCTTGTTAGGGCCGCCATTGTCCTCAGCTTTTCTTGGCCGAGGTGTCTGGCGAGCCATTCATCTCAGATACTGTGCTTGAAGGCCGCTTGGGCTTCGGCATCCGGACAATCAACAATTTGATTCTTCTTAGTGAGAAATCTGTTCCAAAGCTTACGGGCTGACTCTCCGGGTTGTTGTATTATGTGACTTAAATCATCTGCATCCGGAGGTCGGACATAGGTCCCTTGAAAATTGGCCCTGAAAGCATCCTCAAGTTCCTCCCAACTTCCAATTGAGTTTTCGGGGAGGCTTTTCAACCAGTGTCGAGCTGGTCCTTTCAACTTGAGGGGCAGATATTTAATGGCATGGAGATCATCTCTCTGATCCATGTGGATATGAAGGATAAAGTCCTCAATCCAGACCCTAGGGTCTGTCATTCCGTCGTATGCCTCTATATTTACGGGTTTGAATCCCTGTGGAACTTCATGATCCAACACTTCATCAGTGAAGCATAGGAGGTGTGCAGCACCCCTATTGGATGTGTCGTGGCATGCTGTGGATGGTTGTTGTGTTCGGGGTTGATTCCGAACTGGTATTCGACCAATATGATCATTTTCTTGGCTATGATCTTGCGCCGGAGCATGTCCTCTAGATCCATAGATGGACCTGGTCGCACCAGGAGCTCACGTAAATCGTGTGCTGGCTTGTGTGCGGCGTCAATAGCTGCTCTGTCGCGACCACGAGGTGGTCGGTCCGGCTGATCGACCATATTATTTTTCGACGGGATGGGCTCTATGGCCTCGTCGTCTAATTTGGGCAGCAACTTGCGCTTTGGGTAGCTCTTTGTGTGGCGATCGTCGCCATATTTTTCTTCAGTGTCTAGCACTTTGTTCCATCTGTGGTTGAGCGTATCCTACATGGCCTTAAGCCTTTGCTTCTGCTTCTTAAGGCTCCTTGCGGTGGCCATAAGCCTTCTGTTGAGGTTCTCTTGTTCAAAGTGTTTTTCCGGGATGAATGCGTCGTCGTCCGGACTGTCCTCCTCTCCGGAGGTAGGTTGATGAGTTTTACCCTCGGGGTCGCCGTGATCGGGCGTCTGCTTCGGACTATGTTCGGCATGCCCTGGCTCATCCTACTCCATCGCTGGGTCCATGGGGTCGTCGTTTCCTTTGGAGTCGACCGGGGTGTCAATTTTTCTTGCGCTGTTATCGCCATTTTTATTGTGGCTAGACTTAGAGCGGCGCCTGCGTCGTCGCTTTGGTTTCTGCCCGGGGGAATATCCTCTGTGGCATCCTTTTTGTCGCCGTTGTTCTGCTTGGGTGTGTCCGCCATGTATATATCATATGATGAGGTGGTTGTCCAGCGCCCCGTGGGTGGTGGTTCCTGATCATCTCCAGCATCGATGTCCATACCGTCGATGTCTTCGGAGTCGAAGTCCAGTGTGTCAGTTAAGTCATCGACAGTGGCTATTAAGTGAGTGGTGGGAGGGCAACGAATTTCTTCGTTGTCCGCTTCCCACTCGAGCCGGACATAGTTCGGCCAAGAGTCTCCTGATAAAGAGAGAGACCTCAATGAATTTAGCACGTCACCCAAGGGTGAGTGTTGAAAGATATCCGCGGAGGTAAACTCCATGATCGGTGCCCAATCAGATTCGACAGGCACGGACGTAAGCGGTCCGGAACATGAGACCGGAGACAAGTCCGGGGTTCCGGTGACACAGGTTTCCTTAGAGGAGGAGCCTATGTTCGGCTCCAATGCTGATGAGTGTACGGCCTCCATGGCGGGGTCCATCCACCCGTCCTCGGATGGTGTGATCTGCTCCAGATTAAAGGCCAGGGCAGCAACAGGTGCGATAGTCCGAATACCGTCTGAGGGCAGATCTAAGTCATGCACGTCGTGATTGTTTGGCGCTCCTGACACAGGCTCAAATTCGTCGAAGATCAAGTTTCCGCGAATATCAGCCGTGTAGTTCAAGTTTCCAAATCTGACCTGATGGCCAGGGGCGTAGCTGTCGATCTGCTCCAGATGGCCAAGCAAGTTGGCCCGCAGTGCGAAGCCGCCGAATACAAAGATCTGCCCGGGGAGGAAAACCTCACCCTGGACCGTAGCATTGTTGATGATTGAAGGAGCCATCAAGCCTTATCGTGACGACATAGTGGAACTTTCAATGAAAGCACCAATGTCGGTGTCAAAACCGGTGGATCTTGGGTAGGGGGTTCCGAACTGTGTGTCTAAGGCTAATGGTAACAGGAGGCTGGGGACACGATGTTTACCCAGGTTTGGGCCCTCTCGATGGAGGTAATACCCTACTTCCTGCTTGATTGATCTTGATGATATGAGTATTACAAGAGTTGATCTACCATGAGATCGTAGAGGCTAAACCCTAGAAGCTATCCTGTGATTATTATGATTGTTCTCGTCCTATGGACTAACCCTCCGATTTATATAGACACTGGAGGGGGCTAGGGTTACACCAAGTCGGTTACAGAGAAGGAGATCTACATATCCGAATCGCCAAGCTTGCCTTCCACGCAAAGGAGAGTCCCATCCGGACATGGGACGAAGTCTTCAATCTTGTGTCTTCATAGTCCAACAGTCCAGCCAAAGTACATAGTCCGGCTGTCCGAATACCCCCTAATCCAGGACTCCCTCAACGGGTAACAAGTAACAAAAGTAAACAAGGTGCGGCAAGGTGGCTCAATCCTTTTTGTAGCAAAGGACAAGACTGGACAAACTCTTATATAAAGGAAAATGCTCCTGAGGACACATGGGAATTATTTTCAAGCTAGTTTTCATCATGCTCATATGATTCATGTTCGTTACTTTGATAATTTGATATGTGGGTGGACCGGTGCTTGGGTACTGCCCTTCCTTGGACAAGCATCGCACTTATGATTAACCCCTCTCGCAAGCATCCGCAACTACGAAAGAAGAATTAAGGTAGACCTAACCACAACATGAAACATATGGATCCAAATCAGCCCCTTACGAAGAAACGCATAAACTAGGGTTTAAGCTTCTGTCACTCTAGCAACCCATCATCTACTTATTAATTCCCAATGCCTTCCTCTAGGCCCAAACTATGGTGAAGTGTCATGTAGTCGATGTTCACATAACACCACTAGAGGAGAGAAAAAATACATCTCATCAAAATATCGAACGAATACCAATTCACATGACTACTTATAACAAGACTTCTCCCAGGTCCTAAGGAACAAACATAACTACTCACAAATCATATTCATGTTCATAATCAGAGGGGTATTAATATGCATAAAGGATCTAAACATATGATCTTCCATCGAATAAACCAACTAGCATCAACTACAAGGAGTAATCAACAATACTAGCAACCCACAGGTACCAATCTGAGGTTTTGAGACAAAGATCGGATACAAGAGATGAACTAGGGTTTGTGAGGAGATGGTGTTGGTGAAGATGTTGATGGAGATTGACCCCCTCCCGATGACGATGGTGATGATTTCCCCCTCCCGGAGCGATGTTTCCCTGGCAAAACAGCTCCGCTGGAGCCCTAGATTGGTTCCGCCTCAAGACGGCGGCGCTTCTTCTCGAAAGCTTACTTATGATTTTTTCCAGGGCAAAAGACACCTTGTACCAGAAGATGGGCATCAGGGGACTTCCAGGTGGACCACGAGGCAGGGGGCGCGCCCAGGGGGGTAGGGCGCGTCCCCACCATCATGGATAGTGGGTGGCCCCCCTCTGGTGCTTTCTTCGCCCAATATTTTTAATAAATTCCAAAACTGACTTTCGTGGAGTTTCAGGACTTTGTGAGTTGTGCAGAATAGGTCTCTAATATTTGCTCCTTTTCTAGCCCAGAATCTAGCTGCCGGCATTCTCCCTCTTCATGTAGACCTTGTAAAATAAGAGAGAAAAGGCATAAGTATTGTGACATAATGTGAAGTAACAGCCCATAATGCAATAAATATCGATATAAAAGCATGATGCAAAATGGGCGTATCACCTGGCGCTTTACCCCAGGGCGGGTCATAATACCCCACAAAATAACCACTGGTAAGTGCACAGTCTATAACCAGGGTGAGATTATGAAAACCTCATATATTCATAACAAGTAAATATCATACCTGTAATAATTCTTCATACTGCCGGCTTAACATGCCATATGCAGGAAGGGTAATCTCCCAAAGACTTAGAGCACAGAGCTCCAAGCACGTAATCAACACATACTGGCGACTTATCGTCCAAAGCCAGGCCAGGTTATCAAAACTCTGGCTAGATTCCAATAGGAATCATAAGGATCAAGGCAACATGGCCTTTCCCAATTTTAAACCACATATCAGTATGGTGGAAAAGGTGAACTGAAAAAATGTTCAAAACAATAACAAACCAGGAAAAACAAGGCCCTCATATGCTGCCAAGCCTCAATAACAAGTGCTATTCAAGGGCCACACAGCCACTGAGTGAATCCTTAATTCAAACCTGTAAGCCGGGCCTCACATGACCAATCACTGCTTTAACTTTGACAAGTTCAAGGTCTTTATAAGATTGACTGTCAAGAGTGCAGTGAGTCATCCCAGCACTACCTGGTCGGAGTGGTAGGCATACACAGGCAGGATAACCCGGATTTTTGGGGAATACACCTGGCGTCCAAACCTATTACAAGGGACAACAAAGCTTTGTTCATTAACATGGAGCCCCCAAGTAATATTTACAAATCATCAAGGCATGTTACCTATGTTTGAACTGTACATTGTAACAAGTTCTCTTTGGTAACCTTGAACTAAGGCATAAAATCCCAAGTTGTCTGTGATCAGGCATATAAACCAGATCAAAGGGTATTCAAAGCTATGCTCAATGAGCAGGAAGCCTCCAAGTTATTTTGTAACAAGGCGTTCAAGTCGGATCAAGAGGGTAGTCATAGCTATGCTCATTGAGAAGGAAGCCCCCAAGTGACCTTATGAATTGACAATAAAGACTCAAATTCTTAGAAATGAAACGACAAAGGCCCTAAATTATCAGGGAGACCGGGATGCCGACTTTATTATACTAATCATAGTATATACATTGGTATAAGTATGTACATCACAAGAGCCGGTGGCTCAGGTGTAATAAGGCCAAAGGTGAGCAATGTTCCACGACCGGCGGGTCTCCTCCTCAGACTTGCGTGAGTCCTTGTGCTCTCGAACATCAATGAGGTAGTATGACCCGTTGTTCAGATTTTTGTGGCCACAAAAGGCCCTTCCCAAGGTGGTGATAACTTGTGCATGTCAGTTTGATCCTGGATGAGCCAGAGCACCAGATCTCCTTCTTGAAAGATCCGTGTTTTAATCCGGTGGCTGTGATAACGGCGCAGATCTTGCTGGTAAATTGCCGAATGAGCTGCCACAAGGTCACACTCCTCATCCAAAAGGTCAAGAGCATCCTGACATGCTTTTTCATTATCAGCTTCAACACAAGCCGCCACACGGGGTGAGTCGTGACGAATGTCACTAGGGAGAACCGCCTCTGCACCATAACTCATAAAGAAATGTGTGTAACTCATAGATCTATTGGGGGTAGTATTGATACTCCATAGCACTAAGGTCAACTCTTCCACCTAGCAACCCGACGTCCTCTGCAAAGGGACCATAAGCCGGGGTTTGATACCTCTCAAGATTTCTTGATTGGCTCTTTCAGCTTGACCATTAGACTGGGGGTGAGCCACGAATGACACATCAAGACGAATGTGTTCTTGTTGACATAATTCATTCATTGTAACCTTAGACAGATTAGTACCATTATCAGTAATGATACTATGTGGGTATCCAAAACGAAAGATCACCTTTTTAATGAATTGAACCGACGTTGCTGCATCACATTTGCTGACCGGCTTAGCTTCAACCCACTTTGTAAACTTGTCAACAGCCACCCAGAGAAGAGTCTTTTTGTCCTTTGAACTTTTAAAAGGCCCAACCATATCCAGCCCCCGGACTACAAACAGGCAAGTGATACGTCTCCAACATATCTATAATTTTTTATTGTTCCAAGCTATTATATTACCTATTTTGGATGTTTATGGGCTTTACTAAACACTTTTATATCATTTTTGGGACTAACCTATTAACCGCAGGCCCAGCCCAAATTCTTGTTTTTTTGCCCGTTTCAGTGTTTCGCAGAAAAGGAATATCAAACGGAGTCCAAACGGAATGAAACCTCCAGGAGAGTTATTTTTGGAACAAACTCAATCCAGGAGACTTGGAGTGGAGGTCAAGAAGCAAACAAGGCGGCCACGAGGGTCCACGGCATGCCCTAGGGGGGTGGGCGCGCCCCCCCACCCTTGTGGGACCCTCGTGGCTCCCTTGACTGACTTCCTTCGCCTATATATATCTATGTACGCCGAAAACATCCAGGAGCACCACGAAACCCTATTTCCACCGTCGTAACCTTCTGTACCCGTGAGATCCCATCTTGGAGCCTTTTCCGGCGCTCCACTAGAGGGGGAATCGATCACGGAGGGCTTCTACATCAACGCCAAAGCCTCTCCGATGAGTTGTGAGTAGTTTACCACAGACCTCCGGGTCCATAGTTATTAGCTAGATGGCTTCTTCTCTCTCTTTGAATCTCAATACAATGTTCACCTCGATCTTCTTGGAGATCTATTCGATGTAACTCTTTTTGGTGTGTGTTTTCGAGATCCGATGAATTGTGGGTTTATGATCAAGTTTATCTATGAGAAATATTTGAATCTCCTCTGAATTATTTTTTGTATGATTGCTTATCTTTTTAAGTCTCTTCGAATTATCAGTTTGGTTTGGCCTACTAGATTGATCTTTCCTGCAATGGGAGAAGTGCTTAGCTTTGGGTTCAATCTTGCGGTGTCCTTTCCCAGTGATAGCAGGGGCAGCAAGGCATGTATTGTATTGTTGCCATCGAGGATAAAAAGATGGGGTTTATATCATATTGCTTGAGTTTACCCCTCTACATCATGTCATCTTTCCTAATGCGTTACTCTGTTCTTATGAACTTAATACTCTAGATGCATGCTGGATAGCGGTCGATGTGTGGAGTAATAGTAGTAGATGCAGGCAGGAGTCGGTCTACTAATCTTGGACGTGATGCCTATATACATGATCATGCCTAGATATTCTCATAACTATGCACTTTTCTATCAATTGCTCGACAGTAATTTGTTCACCCACCGTAATACTTATGCTATCTTGAGAGAAGCCACTAGTGAAACATATGGCCCACGGGTCTATTTTCCATCATATAAAGTTTTCGATCTACTTTATTTTGCAATCTTTACTTTCCAATCTACATCATAAAAATACCAAAAATATTTATCTTACCTTATTATCTCTATCAGATCTCACTTTCGCAAGTGGCCATGAAGGGATTGACAACCCCTTTATCGCGTTGGTTGTGAGGTTCTTGTTTGTTTGTGTAGGTACGAGGGACTTGGAGTGTAGCATCCTACTGGATTGATACCTTGGTTCTCAAAATTGAGGGAAATACTTACGCTACTTTGCTGCATCACCCTTTCCTCTTCAAGGGAAAAACCAACGCATGCTCAAGAGGTAGCAAGAAGGACTTCTGGCCCTGTTGCCGGGGAGGTCTGCACACAAGTCAAGACATACCAAGTACCCATCACATACTATTATCCCTCGCATTACATTATTTGCCACTTGCCTCTCGTTTTCCTCTCCCCCACTTCACCCTTGGCATTTTATTCACCCTTCTTCTGTTCGACTTTTTGTTTGCTTTATTGTCTTACTTGGCTTGTTTGCTCATTTGGTTGGAATAGTTGTTTATTTATTGCTAAACAGAGAACCTAAGAACTATGGATCCTCATCCGCTTGCCAATGTTTTTAAGAGATCCAATTATGATGAACCAAGTTCTAGTGATTTGAGTGCACTAAATTATCTTTATGAAGCTTTTCTCGAAATTCGTGAATCTGAAAATTATGATGAAGAAATTTATGAAGAGATTCACGATAACTCCTTGAATAAAAAGCATGATTGCAATGATTTTACTATAAATTCTCTTGGTGTCAATTGTGCTAATAATATGCAAAACCCTAAGCTTGGGGATGCTAGTTTTGCTATGTCTACTACTTGTTGCAATGATCATGATTGGGGTGATTCTTCTTATAATCTTGAAAATTTATTTAAGCCCCATGATTAATATTAGATTTATAATAGTGTTTGCAATAATATTGAAAGTGGGTTTGGAAGAGTGTCAACTTTAGATCCCACATATTTTGAGAATGTTCAATCTTATGGTATTTTTGATAAAAGTGGGTTTGGAGAGGTCATGACTTTAGTTAATGATAATCCCACTATTTTGGAAGAGTGTCAACTTCACATGCATGTGGATCATGTTGAAAATATGTTATGTGATAGATATTTTTTGAATTTGCCTGTGATCCTACATGTAATTATTATGAGAGAGGAAAATATGGTCCTAGAAATTTTTATCTTACTAAATTTCCTCTCATCATGTTGAGATTGCTATCGTCTCTTTCTTCTTCCTTGCATATGCTAGTTTTTGCTTACCTTGAAAATTTGTTTGCTTATAATATACCTATGCATAGGAAGTATGTTAGACTTAGATGTGTTTGTCACATGTTTTATGATGCTCTCTTTATTGTCTTTTATGTGAGCATCATTGATATCTAAATGCCTAGCTAAAAAGGCATTAAAGAAAAGCGCTTGTTGGGAGACAACCCAATATTTTTCCTTACTGTTATTCAATAAATAGTTCATATAGCCTATTTTTAGATGTGGTTTTATGTTTTAATTAGTGTTTGTTCCAAGTAGAACCTTTGGAAAGACTTGGGTGAAGTCTTTATGATCTTGCTGTAAAAAACAGAAACTTTAGCGCTCACAAAATTAGCTGCCATTTTTTACTGGAGAGTGATTTTAGGTTGATTCTTTTTGAAGATGATTAATAGCCAAATTCCTCACGTCTGCCAATTTATTTAAGAATTTTTGGAGTTACTGAAGTATTCTAAAGTTACAGATTGCTACAGACTGTTCTGTGTTTTGACAGATTCTGTTTTTCGTGTGTTGTTTGCTTATTTTGATGAATCTATG
>NC_041387.1:45575649-45582530 GCF_002162155.2 Triticum dicoccoides
GAACCATAGATAAGTTGGAATACAGTAGGTTTAATACAAATACAAATAAATAATGAGTTCATTACAGTACCTTAAGTGGTGGTTTTTCTTTCTTGCACTAACGGAGCTTATGAGATTTTCTGTTGAGTTTTGTGTTGTGAAGTTTTCAAGTTTTGGGTAAAGATTTGATGGACTACGGAATAAGGAGTGGAAAGAACCTAAGCTTGGGGATGCCCAAGGCACCCCAAGATAAATTCAAGGACCACCAAAATCCTAAGCTTGGGGATGCCCCGTCGTCTTCGTCTATCGGTAACTTTACTTGGGGCTATGTTTTTATTCACCACATGATATGTGTTTTGCTTGGAGCATCTTGTATGATATGAGTCTTTGCTTTTTAGTTTACCACAACCATCCTTGCTGTACACACCTTTCGGGAGAGATACACATGATTCGGTATGTATTAGAATATTCTATGTGCTTCACTTATATCTTTTGAGCTAAATAATTTTGCTCTAGTGCTTCACTTATATCTTTTTAGAGCACGGCGGTGGTTTTATTTTGTAGAAATTATTGATCTCTCATTGTCGGGGAAACTGATCCACGAACACCTATGGGGATCGGCGGACCGAGCCCCTTTCGATTCGGTGAGGGCGGAGGTTGAACAAAGAGCGGATCGAGGCGGTACACGCGAGCAGTTTTACCCAGCTTCGGGCCGCACGGATGCGTAAAACCCTACTGCTGCTTGTTTGTGTGTATTGAATTCTTGCTCAGGAGCGATGGACGCTGTCAGACTGAGCGTGGGAGTGTTTCTGGTGTTTCGAATGAGCCGAACCCCTTCTACGTTGCGCCTGGGCCTCCTTTTATATTCTCAAGGGGTCACCGACAGGTGGCAACGTAGACGAGAGGGGTAGAAATGGAAAAAGAATGCGGTAGCTGCACCTACCGCTACTGTAGACACAGTGCACCCTACCTAACTCTGACGGCAGGGGACAAGAGCATTGAATGCCTGTCTGAGTTGCCTAAACAGTGCAAAAAGTGACCGTTAGGAGCGCCACCATTCGCCACGATGGCCTTCTCTTCATCTCCGCTTGCCACCACGTACCCCTGGCTGCACAGGCTCCCGCCACGCGCCCCCTGAGGAAGCCTCATGGCGACACGCGGGTGGGTGCGCTGGAGCGTGGGTACAGAGTGGCAACTGGCCCCCGGCAAGTACCTTGCCGGGGTCGTCGTCTTGTCGCGTCCGGAAGCTTGTCGCTCGCCGGATCTTGCCGGGACGCAGGGCGCGTCGCGGCAAGCTTTCTTGGTATGCCTTGAGTGGCCTTTCCGGCAAGCTCCTCTTGCCGGGGCCTTGTCTCTTCCCGGCAAGCTCCTCTTGCCGGGGCCTTGTCTCTTCATCTTGAATGCTTTGTTCTTGGATGGTCTTCAAGGGAACCACGGAGGGTCTTGGCGGTCACCTGGCAAGCCTTGCCGCGGGGCGCTGCAACTGCCCGTGCACGAGTTCGGGATACTAGGGTACCCCTACTCTAGTACACCGACAGGAGCCCCCGGGCCTGAGCCATACACGGTGCCGAGCGCTGTTGGGCCAGGCCCAAAACAGTGCACGGGCACGCGTGGCCTAGGTCACGCCGCATATCTCTCCGCTCCCACCGCGCACGCCAAAGATGTCGGGGAAACTGATCCACTAATACCTATGGGGATCGGCGGACCGAGCCCCTTTCGATTCGGTGAGGGCGGAGGTTGAACAAAGAGCGGATCGAGGCGGTACACGCGAGTAGTTTTACCCAGCTTCGGGCCGCACGGATGCGTAAAACCCTACTACTGCTTGTTTGTGTGTATTGAATTCTTGCTCAGGAGCGATGGACGCTATCAGACTGAGCGCGGGAGTGTTTCTGGTGTTTCGAATGAGCCGAACCCCTTCTACGTTGCGCCTGGGCCTCCTTTTATATTCTCAAGGGGTCACCGACAGGTGGCAACGTAGACGAGAGGGGTAGAAATGGAAAAAGAATGCGGTAGCTGCACCTACCGCTATTGTAGACACAGTGCACCCCACCTAACTCTGACGGCAGGGGACAAGAGCATTGAATGCCTGTCTGAGTTGCCTAAACAGTGCAAAAAGTGACCGTTAGGAGCGCCACCGTTCGCCACGATGGCCTTCTCTTCATCTCCACTTGCCACCACGTACCCCTGGCTGCACAGGCTCCCGCCACGCGCCCCCTGAGGAAGCCTCATGGCGACACGCGGTGGGTGCACTGGAGCGTGGGTACAGAGTGGCAACTGGCCCCCGGCAAGTACCTTGCCGGGGTCGTCGTCTTGTCGCGTCCGGAAGCTTGTCACTCGCCGGATCTTGCTGGGACGCAGGGCGCGTCGCGGGAAGCTTTCTTGGTATGCCTTGAGTGGCCTTCCCGGCAAGCTCCTCTTGCCGGGGCCTTGTCTCTTCTCGGCAAGCTCCTCTTGCCGGGGCCTTGTCTCTTCATCTTGAATGCTTTGTTCTTGGATGGTCTTCAAGGGAACCACGGAGGGTCTTGGCGGTCACCCGGCAAGCCTTGCCGCGGGGCGCTGCAACTGCCCGTGCACGAGTTCGGGATACTAGGGTACCCCTACTCTAGTACACCGACACTCATGCTTCACTTATATTATTTTGAGAGTCTTTTAGAATAGCATGGTATTTGCTTTGGTTATGAAATTAGTCCTAATATGATGGGCATCCAAGTTGGGTATAATAAAAACTATCATATAGAGTGCATTGAACACTATGATAAATTTGATACTTGATAATTGTTTTGAGATATAGAGGTGGTAATATTAGAGTCATGCTAGTTGGGTAATTATGAAATTGAGAAATACTTGTGCTAAAGTTGGCAAGTCCCATAGCATGCACGTATGGTAAAAGTTGTGTAACAAATTTGTATAATGGGGTCCTCTTTGATTGCCTTCCTTATGTGTGGAGGTCGGGATCGCGCGATGGTTAACTCCTACCAACCCTTCCCCTAGGAGCATGCATAGTAGTACTTTGCTTCAAGGGCTAATAAACTTTTGCAATAAGTATATGAGTTCTTTATGACTAATGTGAGTCCATGGATTATACGCACTCTCGCCCTTTCATCATTGCTAGCCTCTACGGTACCGTGCATTGCCCTTTCTCACCTTGAGAGTTGGTGCAAGCTTCGCCGGTGCATCCAAACCCCGTGATAAGATACGCTCTACCACACATAAACCTCCTTATATCTTCCTCAAAACAGCCACCATACCTACCTATTATGGCATTTCCATAGCCATTCCGAGATATATTGCCATACAACTTTCCACCGTTCCGTTTATTATGACACGCTACATCATTGTCATATTGCTTTTGCATGATCATGTAGTTGACATCGTATTTGTGGCAAAGCCACCTTTATAATTCTTGCATACATGTCGCTCTTGATTTATTACATATCCCCGTACACTACCGGAGGCATCCACATAGAGTCATATTTTGTTCTAAGTATTGAGTTGTAATTCTTGAGTTGTAAATAAATAAAAGTGTGATGATCTTCATTATTAGAGCATTGTCCCAAGTGAGGAAAGGATGATGGAGAGTATGATTCCCCCACAAGTCAGGATGAGACTTCGGACTTTATGAAAAATAAAAGAGGCCAAAGAAGCCCAAAAAAAGGCCAAAGAAGCCAACCAAAATAAAAAAATGAGAGAAAAAGAGAGAAGGGACAATGTTACTATCCTTTTTCCACACTTGTGCTTCAAAGTAGCACCATGATCTTCATGATAGAGAGTCTCCTATGTTATCACTTTCATATACTAGTGGGAATTTTTCATTATAGAACTTGTCTAGTATATTCCAATGATGGGCTTCCTCAAAATGCCCTAGGTCTTGTGAGCAAGCAAGTTGGATGCACACCCACTTATTTTCTTTTATTGAGCTTTCATACATTTATAGCTCTAGTGCATCTATTGTATGGCAATCCCTACTCCTCATGTTGACATCAATCGGTGGGCATATCCATAGCCCGTTGATTAGCCTCGTCAATGTGAGATTTTCTCCTTATTTTTGTCTTCTCCACACAACCTCCATCATCATATTCTATTCCACCCATAGTGTTATATCCATGGCTTACGCTCATGTATTCCGTGAGAGTTAAAAAAGCCAAAGCGCGTCAAAAAGTATGAACCAATTGCTTGGCTGAAACCGGGGTTGTGCATGATGGGAGTATTTTGTGTGACAAAAATGAAGCATAGCCTAACTATATGATTTTGTAGGGATAAGCTTTCTTTGGCTATGTTATTTTGATAAGACATGCTTACTTGTTACTATGCTTGAAGTATTACTATGTTTCTGTCAATATGAACTTCTATTTTGAATCATTGGATCTGAACATTTATGCCACAATAAAGAATATTACATTGAGAAATATGTTAGGTAGCATTCCACATCAAAAATTCTGTTTTTATCATTTACCTACTCAAGGACGAGCAGGAATTAAGCTTGGGGATGCTTGATACGTCTCCAACGTATCTATAATTTTTTATTGTTCCATGCTATTATATTACCTGTTTTGGATGTTTATGGGCTTTACTAAACACTTTTATATTATTTTTTGGGACTAACCTATTAACCGGAGGCACAACCCAAATTGCTGTTTTTTTGGCCTGTTTCAGTGTTTCGCAGAAAAGGAATATCAAACGGAGTCCAAATGGAATGAAACCTTCGGGAGAGTTATTTTTGGAACAAACGCAATCCAGGAGACTTGGAGTGGACATCAAGAATCAAACAAGGCGGCCTCGAGGGTCTAGGGCGCGCCCTAGGGGGGTGGGCATGCCCCCCACCCTCGTGGGACCCTCGTGGCTCCCCTGACTGACTTCCTTCGCCTATATATATCTACGTACCCCAAAAACATCCAGGAGCAGCACGAAACCCTATTTCCACCGCCACAACCTTCTGTACCCATGAGATCCCATCTTGGAGCCTTTTCCGGCGCTCCACCGGAGGGGGAATTGATCACGGAGGGCTTCTACATCAACGCCAAAGCCTCTCCAATGAGTTGTGAGTAGTTTACCTCAAACCTTCGGGTCCATAGTTATTAGCTATATGGCTTCTTCTCTCTCTTTGAATCTCAGTACAATGTTCTCCTCGATCTTCTTGGAGATCTATTCGATGTAACTCTTTTTGCGGTGTGTTTTCGTGATCCGATGAATTGTGGGTTTATGATCAAGTTTATCTATGAGAAATATTTGAATCTCCTCTGAATTCTTTTTTGTATGATTGGTTATCTATGCAAGTCTCTACGAATTATCAGTTTGGTTTGGCCTACTAGATTGATCTTTCTTGCAATGGAGAAGTGCTTAGCTTTGGGTTCAATCTTGCGGTGTCCTTTCCCAGTGACAGCAGGGGCAGCAAGGCAAGTATTGTATTGTTGCCATCGAGGATAAAAAGATGGGGATTATATCATATTGCTTGAGTTTATCCCTCTACATCATGTCATCTTGCCTAATGCGTTACTCTGTTCTTATGAACTTAATACTCTAGATGCATGCTGGATAGCGGTCGATGTGTGGAGTAAGAGTAGTAGATGCAGGCAGGAGTCGGTCTACTAATATTGGACGTGATGCCTATATACATGATCATGCCTAGATATTCTCATAACTATGCACTTTTCTATCAATTTCTCGATAGTAATTTGTTCACCCACTGTAATACTTATGCTATCTTGAGAGAAGCCACTAGTGAAACCTATGGTCCCCGGGTCTATTTTCCATCATATAAAGTTTTCGATCTACTTTATTTTGCAATCTTTACTTTCCAATCTACATCATAAAAATACCAAAAATATTTATCTTACCTTATTATCTCTATCAGATCTCACTTTCGCAAGTGGCCGTGAAGGGATTGACAACCCCTTTATCGTGTTGGTTGCGAGGTTCTTGTTTGTTTGTGTAGGTACGAGGGACTTGGAGTGTAGCCTCCTACTGGATTGATTCCTTGGTTCTCAAAACTGAGGGAAATACTTACGCTACTTTGTTGCATCACCCTTTCCTCTTCAAGGGAAAAACCAACGTATGCTCAAAAGGTAGCAGCAAGTGATTGGAATCATCCTCAATTCTTGAGCCGGCACATGAGCTCGTCTTGAAAATTTCTGACAACCATCACATTTACTGACCAAATCTTCCGCATCAGCATGAGCCGTCAGCCAATAAAACCCATGACAAAAAGCCTTAGCAATGAGAGACTTAGAGCTGACATGATGGCCGCAATCTCGTTCATGAATCTCTCTTAGAATTTCACGTCCCTCCTCAGGAGAGATACATCGTTGAAACACCCGTGTAACACTACATCAGTGTAACTCACCATTGACAATAGTCATCGACTTAGACCTCCGGGTTATTTGCCTGGCCAAAGTTTCATCATAAGGTAACTCACCCCGGGTCATATAAGACAAATATGGAACAGTCCAATCAGGAATAGCATGGAGAGCTGCCACAAACTGTGCCTCGGGGTCAGGAATTGCAAGATCCTCCTCCGTAGGCAATTTAACCGAAGGATTATGCAAAATATCAAGGAAAACATTAGGGGCCACCGGCTTATGTTGGGACCCCAGCCGGCTTAAAGCATCAGCAACCTCATATTTCCTGTGATCAACATGCTCCACTTGATAACCCTTAAAATGACCAGCAATTGTATCAACCTCTCGGCGATAAGCCACCATGAGTGGATCCTTGGAATCCTGAGTTCCTGAAACTTGCTGAGCCACTAAGTTTGAGTCACCAAAACACCTCACCTGGCTTAGATTCATCTCTTTAGCCATCCGAAGACCATGGAGCAAGGCTTCATACTCACCTGCATTGTTAGTACAAGGGAACATCAACCTCAAAACATAACAAAATTTATCACCTCATGGGGAAGTCAAAAT